>NC_084747.1:23473728-23538728 GCF_033978785.1 Entelurus aequoreus | reverse complement strand
TAATTGCTAAACAAACAAAAAGCCACCTAACTAAATAAAAACAATATGAAACAAAGTTGCAAACTACTAACTAGTTAACATATTATATAAGGAATTAGCTAATTAACAAATTACCCAACTATTTAGCTAACTGCTAACGACTTAATCCAAGGGACAAGATAAATTAATTAATTGAATGAGTAACAAACTCGCTAACAGCTACTTTACTATCTAACTAACAATGAAGCAAGCAAGCTAACTACCTAAAAAACTAGCTCACAGCCACATAACTAGGGTAAATACAATGAAACAAGCTTCCTAACGAGTTAACAAATTATCTATTTACAAATTAGCTCATTACTATCTTGTGAAGTTATTACCCAAGGAACGATCTAGCAAATGAACTAATGGGCTAACTAACAAACTAGCTAAATAACTATGACGTAAACTAGCTAGCTATTTAACAAAGTAGCTAATTACTATCAAACTACAAACTAGTTAAAGTATTAACCAAGGGATGAGCTAACAAATGAACCAATGGGCTAACTAACAAACTAGCTAACAGACTAGCTAAATAACTATGACGTAAACTAGCTGGCTATTTACAAAGTAGCTAACTACTAACTTGTGAAGTTATTACACAAGAAACAAGCTAACAAATGAACTAATGGGCTAACTAACAAACTATCTAACAATCTAGCTAAATACCTATGATGTAAACGAGCTAGCCAGCTGACCAAGTAGCTAACTACTGTCCAACTACTAACTAGTTAAGTTATTAACTAATGGGACGAGCTAACAAATGAACCAATGGGCTAACTAACAAACTAGCTAACAGACTAGCTAAATAACTATGACGTAAACTAGCTGGCTATTTAGAAATTAGCTAACTACTAATTTGTGAAGTTATTACCCAAGGAACGAGCTAAGAAATGAACTAATGGGCTAACCAACAAACTAGCTAAATAACTATGATATAATCTAGCTAGCTATTTAACGAAGTAGCTAACTACTTTCCAACTACTAACTAGTTAAGGTATTAACTAAGGGACGAGCTAACAGATGAACCAAAGGGATAACTAACAAACTAGCTAACTATGACGTAAACTAGTTTGCTATTTACAGAGTAGCTAACTTGTGAAGTTATTACCCAAGGAACGAGCTAACAAATGAACTAATGAGCTAACTAACAAACTAGCTATATAACTATAAGGTAAACTAGCTAGAAATGTAACAGAGTTGCTAACTACTATTTAACTACAAACAAGTTAAGGTATTAACCAAGTGAGGAGCTAACAAATGAAGTAACTAAGTAAATAAGTATAACTACTAACTAGTAGGGTGAATGAATGGAGTAATCAGGAAGTAAACAGGAAGTGAGTGTTGTGGAGTCAGCAGTATTGATAGATTTACGTATGCAAATGAGGGGATCAATGGCGGCTGGCAGAGCAGATCTACTTCCTGTCAGAGGAGATCTACTTCCTGTCAGAGGAGATCTACTTCCTGTCAGGCAGAGCGTGGCGGCGAAGAGAAGAGAAAAAAGTGGATATGAGCAGAAAAATGATGCGGAGGACCAACGCCGCCTGTCACCATGACGACCAATCACAGCGCAGGATGGTCACATGACGCCAAGGAGGAACACTTTTTTCACGACTTTATCAATCATAAATATTGTTTTTATCAATCATAAATATCATATTCACTATCATAAATATAATATTTATCAATCATAAATATAATATTTATCAATCATAAATATCATTTTTATCAATCATAAATATCATATTCACTATCATAAATATCATATTTATCAATCATAAACATATTCACTATCATGTCATGACTTTTATCAATCATAAATATCATTTTTATCAATCATAAATATCATATTCACTATCATAAATATCATATTTATCAATCATAAACATATTCACTATCATGTCATGACTTTTATCAATCATAAATATCATATTTATCAATCATAAATATAATATTTATCAATCATAAATATCATATTCACTATCATGTCATGACTTTTATCAATCATAAATATCATATTTCACTATCATGTCATGACTTTTTTCAAACATAAATATCATATTTATCAATCATAAATATCATATTTATCACTCATAAATATAATATTTATCAATCATAAATATCATATTTATCACTCATAAATATCATATTCACTATCATGTCATGACTTTTATCAATCATAAATATCATATTTATCAATCATAAATATCATTTTTATCAATCATAAATATCATATTCACAATCATAAATATCATATTTATCAATCATAAATATCATATTCACTATCATAAATATCATATTTATCAATCATAAACATATTCACTATCATGTCATAACTTTTATCAATCATAAATATAATATCTATCAATCATAATTATCATTTTTATCAATCATAAATATCATATTCATTATCATAAATATCATATTTATCAATTATAAACATATTCACTATCATGTCATGACTTTTATCAATCATAAATATCATATTTATCAATCATAAATATCATATTTATCAATCATAAATATCATATTCACTATCATGTCATGACTTTTATCAATCATAAATATCATATTTCACTATCATGTCATGACTTTTATCAATCATAAATATCATATTTATCACTCATAAATATCATATTTATCAATCATAAATATCATATTTATCACTCATAAATATCATATTCACTATCATGTCATGAATTTTATCAATCATAAATATCATATTTATCAATCATAAATATCATTTTTATCAATCATAAATATCATATTCACTATCATAAATATCATATTTATCAATCATAAATATCATATTCACTATCATAAATATCATATTCATCAATCATAAACATATTCACTATCATGTCATGACTTTTATCAATAATAAATATCATATTTATCAATCATAGATATCATATTTATCAATCATAAATATCATTTTTATCAATCATAAATATCATATTCACTATCATAAATATCATATTTATCAATCATAAATATCATATTCACTATCATAAATATCATATTTATCAATCATAAACATATTCACTATCATGTCATAACTTTTATCAATCATAAATATCATATCTATCAATCATAATTATCATTTTTATCAATCATAAATATCATATTCACTATCATAAATATCATATTTATCAATTATAAACATATTCACTATCATGTCATGACTTTTATCAATCATAAATATCATATTTATCAATCATAAATATCATATTTATCAATCATAAATATCATATTCACTATCATGTCATGACTTTTATCAATCATAAATATCATATTTCACTATCATGTCATGACTTTTATCAATCATAAATATCATATTTATCAATCATAAATATCATATTTATCACTCATAAATATCATATTTATCAATCATAAATATCATATTTATCACTCATAAATATCATATTTATCAATCATAAATATCATATTTATCACTCATAAATATCATATTCACAACCATGTCATGACTTTTATCAATCATGAATATATCATATTTATCAATCATAAATATCATTTTTATCAATCATAAATATCATATTCACTATCATAAATATCATATTCATCAATCATAAATATCATATTCACTATCATAAATATCATATTAATCAATCATAAACATATTCACTATCATGTCATGACTTTTATCAATAATAAATATCATATTTATCAATCATAGATATCATATTTATCAATCATGAATATAATATTTATCAATCATAAATATCATATTCACTATGATGTCATGACTTGTATCAATCATAAATATCATATTCACTATCATGTCATGACTTTTATCAATCATAAATATCATATTCACTATCATGTCATGACTGTTATCAATCATAAATATCATTTTCACTATCATTTCATGACTGTTATCAATCATAAATATCATATTTATCAATCATAAATATCATTATTATCAATCATAAATATCATATTCACTATCATAAATATCATATTTATCAATCATAAATATCATATTCATTATCATAAATATCATATTTATCAATCATAAACATATTCACTATCATGTCATAACTTTTATCAATAATAAATATCATATTTATCAATCATAGATATCATATTTATCAATCATAAATATCATATTTATCAATCATAAATATCATATTCACTATCATGTCATGACTTTTATCAATCATAAATATCATATTCACTATCATGTCATGACTTTTATCAATCATAAATATCATATTTCACTATTATGTCATGACTTTTATCAATCATAAATATATTTATCAATCATAAATGTCATATTTATCACTCATAAATATCATATTTACCAATCATAAATATCATATTTATCACTCATAAATATCATATTCACTATCATGTCATGACTTTTATCAATCATAAATATCATATTTATCAATCATAAATATCATTTTTATCAATCATAAATATCATATTCACTATCATGTCATGATTTTTATCAATCATAAATATCATATTTCACTATCATGTCATGACTTTTATCAAACATAAATATCATATTTATCAATCATAAATATCATATTTATCAATCATAAATATCATTTTTATCAATCATAAATATCATATTCACTATCATAAATATCATATTTATCAATCATAAATATCATATTCACTATCATAAATATCATATTTATCAATCATAAACATATTCACTATCATGTCATAACTTTTATCAATAATAAATATCATATTTATCAATCATATTTATCAATCATAAATATCATATTTATCAATCATAAATATCATATTCACTATCATGTCATGACTTTTATCAATCATAAATATCATATCTATCAATCATAATTATCATTTTTATCAATCATAAATATCATATTCACTATCATAAATATCATATTTATCAATCATAAACATATTCACTATCATGTCATGACTTTTATCAATCATAAATATCATATTCACTATCATGTAATGACTTTTATCAATCATAAATATCATATTTCACTATCATGTCATGACTTTTATCAATCATAAATATATTTATCAATCATAAATATCATATTTATCACTCATAAATATCATATTTATCAATCATAAATATCATATTTATCACTCATAAATATCATATTCACTATCATGTCATGACTTTTATCAATCATAAATATCATATTTATCAATCATAAAAATCATTTTTATCAATCATAAATATCATATTCACTATCATAAATATCATATTTATCAATCATAAATATCATATTCACTATCATAAATATCATATTTATCAATCAAAAACATATTTACTATCATGTCATGACTTTTATCAATAATAAATATCATATTTATCAATCATAGATATCATATTTATCAATCATAAATATCATATTTATCAATCATAAATATCATATTCACTATCATGTCATGACTTGTATCAATCATAAATATCATATTCACTATCATGTCATGACTGTTATCAATCATAAATATCATATTCACTATCATGTCATGACTGTTATTAATCATAAATATCATATTCACTATCATGTCATGACTGTTATCAATCATAAATATCATATTCACTATCATGTCATGACTGTTATCAATCATAAATATCATATTCACTATCATGTCATGACTGTTATCAATCATAAATATCATATTCACTATTATGTCATGACTGTTATCAATCATAAATATCGTATTCACTATCATGTCATGACTGTTATCAATCATAAATATCATATTCACTATCATGTCATGACTGTTATCAATCATAAATATCATATTCACTATCATGTCATGACTTTTATCAATCATAAATATCATATTCACTATCATGTCATGACTGTTATCAATCATAAATATCATATTCACTATCATGTCATGACTGTTATCAATCATAAATATCATATTCACTATCATGTCATGACTGTTATCAATCATAAATATCATATTCACTATCATGTCATGACTGTTATCAATCATAAATATCATATTCACTATCATGTCATGACTGTTATCAATCATAAATATCATATTCACTATCATGTCATGACTGTTATCAATCATAAATATCATATTCACTATCATGTCATGACTGTTATCAATCATAAATATCATATTCACTATCATGTCATGACAGGCATGATGTCATACTTCAGTCAAACAGGACGCGCTTCCTGGGGGCGTGTCCTGTCATGTGTCACCGCCCTCCCCTCCCCCTCCCCCTCCCCCAGGGAGCCGCCGTCAAACGTAAAGGTTGCGTCATTTGCATAATCGTTACCGGGGCGACAGGAAGTCGTTGTGCAAACAATCAATGTTGTTTTAGCATCAGGGCCAGGGTCAAAGGTCAGCAAATATTGTCCAATGATATTAGTTGTGCTGAGAAGTCAAGAAAGAAAAGATAAGAAGAATAAATGACTTTTATTCTTATCTTCCCGCCTGGAAATATGTCCTCCATCCTGTCGCCTTCACAATAAAAGCTTCTATAGTCATGACCATGTTGTTAAACGTCAACTTGAACACTGCAAAAACAACAGTAACACACACACACGCCCCAGCATCAATGTGTGTGTGTCTCTACGTGTGTGTCTGTGTGTCTGTGTGTGTGTGTGTGTGTGTGTGTGTGTGTGTGTGTGTGTGTGTGTGTGTGTGTGTGTGTGTGTGTGTGTGTGTGTGTGTCGGTGTGTCTGTATGTGTGTGTGTGTGTGTGTGTACGTGTGTGTTTGTGTGTGTGTCAGTGCGTGTGTCTGTATGTGTGTGTGTGTGTGTGTGTCAGCGTGTGTGTGTGTGTGTGTACGTGTGTGTTTGTGTGTCTGTGTCAGTGTGTGTGTGTGTCAGTGTGTGTGTGTGTCAGTGTGTGTGTGTGTGTGTCAGCGTGTGTGTGTGTGTGTGTGTGTGTATGTGTGTGTGTGTCAGTGTGTGTGTGTCAGCGTGTTTGTGTGTGTGTGCGTGTGCGTGTCAGTGCGTGTGTGTGCGTGTGTGTGTGTCAGTGCGTGTGTGTGTGTGTCAGTGCGTGTGTGTGTGTCAGTGCGTGTGTGTGTGTGTGTGTGTGTGTGTGTGTCAGTGCGTGTGTGTGTGTCAGTGCGTGTGTGTGTGTGTGTGTGTGTGTGTGTGTGTGTGTCAGTGTGTGTGTGTGTGCATGACAAAGTGTTACAATTCCAGCAGCGATGAGATTAAACTCCGCCTCCTTTTCTCTTTTCTGTGCTGTCAGGAAATAAAAAGATGAAAGTTTCTTCTTCTTCTTATCAGCACAGGGGGGCTACATCATTGTGGGGGGGGGCTACATCATTGTGGGGGGGGGGGGCTACATCATTGTGGGGGGGGGGGCTACATCATTGTGGGGGGGGGGCACTGATATGATAAAGTACACACAAGTACTACAACTACAACAACACGTACTACACACACTAATACATCATCTTTACAACAACAAAACACATTTTCTTTCTAGTAACATGTACTTTTACTTCATGTACTACTTATTACTACATCATGCACATGTACTACTAATTACTACATCATATCATGTACTACTAATTACTACATCATATCATGTACTACTAATTACTACATCATGCACATGTACTACTAATTACTACATCATGCACATGTACTACTAATTACTACATCATATCATGTACTACTAATTACTACATCATGCACATGTACTACTAATTACTACAAGATAGTATGTACTACTAATAACTACAAGATAGTATGTACTACTAATTACTACAAGATAGTATGTACTACTAATTACTACAAGATAGTATGTACTACTAATTACTACAAGATAGTATGTACTACTAATTACTACAAGATATACTACAAGATAGTATGTACTACTAATTACTACAAGATAGTATGTACTACTAATTACTACAAGATATACTACAAGATAGTATGTACTACTAATTACTACAAGATAGTATGTATTAGAGGTGGGACCAAGTCATTGTTTTGCAAGTCACAAGTAAGTCTCAAGTCTTTGCCCTCAAGTCTCGAGTCAAGTCCCGAGTCAAGTCCAAAGTCAAGACTGGAAAGTCTCAAGTCAAGTCCCAAGTCCTGCATTTTGAGTTTCGAGTCCTTTCAAGTCCACAGACTACTATATTTACACAGATTGTGTATGCTTTTAAAACGCTGTATTTATTAATTAAAACAAGTACATTTGAAACTGCAGGAACACAAACATTGCACTTCATAATAGTACTATTAACTAGTCATGTTAAACATTTAACTACAATAAAACATTTGCAAAAACAAGTGCAAGTGTACTAAAGTGTTAACATTGTATTTCCATGGAACTACTTCCACTGCACTTTCTATCCTGTTCTTACCTTATCTCATCTCATACTGGATGTGTGTTGATAGTACTGTATGAAGTACTTCGAGAGGCTAGTCCTACACCACATCCAAGCCTGCCTCCCCCCCACCCCACCCTAAACCCACAGCAGTTTGCCTACCGGGCCAACAGATCCACGGACGACGCCACAACCATGGCTCTCCACTCTGCACTGGACCACCTGGAACACCGGGGGAGCTGTCATCGACTATAGCTCCACCTTCAACACCATCATTCCAGACATCCTGGTCACCAAACTGCTGGACTTAGGCCTCTCCACACCCACCTGTCTTTGGATTAAGGACTTCCTGACCAACCGACCCCAGACAGTGAAACTCGGCCCCCATTTCTCCTCCTCCCGCACACTCAGCATCGGCTCTCCACAGGGCTGTGTGCTGAGCCCTTTGCTGTACTCCCTCTACACCCATGACTGTAGTCCAGCCCACCCGGAGAACCTACACCCATGACTGTAGTCCAGCCCACCGGGAGAACCTACACCCATGACTGTAGTCCAGCCCACCGGGAGAACCTACACACATGACTGTAGTCCAGCCCACCGGGAGAACCTACACACATGACTGTAGTCCAGCCCACCCGGAGAACCTACACCCATGACTGTACTCCAGCCCACCCGGAGAACCTACACCCATGACTGTAGTCCAGCCCACCCGGAGAACCTACACCCATGACTGTAGTCCAGCCCACCGGGAGAACCTACACACATGAATGTAGTCCAGCCCACTCGGAGAACCTACACCCATGACTGTAGTCCAGCCCACCAGGAGAACCTACACACATGACTGTAGTCCAGCCCACCCGGAGAACCTACACCCATGACTGTAGTCCAGCCCACCAGGAGAACCTACACACATGACTGTAGTCCAGCCCACCCGGAGAACCTACACCCATGACTGTAGTCCAGCCCACCCGGAGAACCTACACCCATGACTGTAGTCCAGCCCACCGGGAGAACCTACACACATGACTGTAGTCCAGCCCACTCGGAGAACCTACACCCATGACTGTAGTCCAGCCCACCGGGAGAACCTACACCCATGACTGTAGTCCAGCCCACCCGGAGAACCTACACCCATGACTGTAGTCCAGCCCACTCAGAGAACCTACACCCATGACTGTAGTCCAGCCCACCCGGAGAACCTACACCCATGACTGTAGTCCAGCCCACCCGGAGAACCTACACCCATGACTGTAGTCCAGCCCACCGGGAGAACCTACACCCATGACTGTAGTCCAGCCCACCCGGAGAACACCATAATCAAATTTGCCGATGACACAACGGTGGTGGGTCCCATTACAGGGGGGATGAGTCTGCATACAGAGATGAGGTTCTGAAACTATCAGCGTGGTGTTCAGTGAATAATCTGGCACTGAACACCACAAAAACCAGGGAACTCATCTTTGACTTCAGGAAAAACACTGCAGACCCCGCCCACCTCTACATCAATAGCGAGGAGGTGGAGAGAGTCAGCTCCTTCAAGTTCCTCGGCACCCTCATATCTGCTGACCTCTCCTGGACCCAAAATACAACTGCGGTCATCCGGAAGGCCCAGCGGAGACTCCACTTCCTGAGGGTGCTGAGGAAGAACAGACTGGAGAGGCAGCTGATGGTGACCTTCTGTCGAGAGCCTGCTGACGTACTGCATAACAGCGTGGTACGCCAGCTGCACTGAAGCAGACAAACAGGCGATACAGAGGGTCATAAAGTCTGCACAAACAATCATGGGCTGCCCCCTCCCCTCCCTGAAGGATTTACACAAGTCCCGCTGTCTCAACAGAGCAAAAAACATCACCAAGGACCGCACACACCCTGGCTTCCACCTGCTCCACCTGCTACCATGGGGCAGGTGCTGCAGGTGCATCAGAGCCAGAACAAACAGACTCAGAGACAGCTTCTTTCCCACAGCTGTCACCATCTTGAAATCTAACTTATAATAATAATTCACCCCCATACAATATCCTACCCTAATACCCTACTGTGCAATATTACCCTTCGAGTGCAATACATCCGACACTGATTGTTATCACTTCGGTACTCTTGTCTTGTTCTGTATATTGTACAGTATTTTGTATTTTCTACAGGATTGCTTATTATTTTTATTGGATAGTAGTCTGTTTATTTCAATTCTTAGTTGTTGTTTTTTTTCTTTTTTATTACCTCTTGTGTAGTTTATTCTTACCCCATAACGTTACGTTACTGTGTGTGATACATGGACTAACGTAACGTTACTGTGTGTGATACATTGACTAACGTAACGTTACTGTGTGTGATACATGGACTAACGTAACGTTATGTGTAGGTACCTCATGCAACCCTGCTTAAAAAAATCACTTGACAAAAAGTATGAATAAGTTAGCGAACTGCAGTGGACGCAACAGATTGCCGTGTTTGCAATGACGTTATAACCATAGACATCTTATAAGTAGACGCTGCATTGGCTGCTGTGACGCAAGCAATTTGGCCGCCATCTTGAAGTGGTGACGAGGAGCCGGCGAGCAGCCTAAACTGACAGTTGACAGGTAGAAAACAAAGATGCTAAAGTGACAGTTGACAGGTAGAAAACAAAGATGCTAAACTGACAGTTGACAGGTAGAAAACAAAGATGCTAAAGTGACAGTTGACAGGTAGAAAACAAAGATGCTAAAGTGACAGTTGACAGGTAGAAAACAAAGATGCTAAACTGACAGTTGACAGGTAGAAAACAAAGATGCTAAAGTGACAGTTGACAGGTAGAAAACAAAGATGCTAAAGTGACAGTTGACAGGTAGAAAACAAAGATGCTAAAGTGACAGTTGACAGGTAGAAAACAAAGATGCTAAAGTGACAGTTGACAGGTAGAAAACAAAGATGCTAAAGTGACAGTTGACAGGTAGAAAACAAAGATGCTAAACTGACAGTTGACAGGTAGAAAACAAAGATGCTAAAGTGACAGTTGACAGGTAGAAAACAAAGATGCTAAAGTGACAGTTGACAGGTAGAAAACAAAGATGCTAAACTGACAGTTGACAGGTAGAAAACAAAGATGCTAAACTGACAGTTGACAGGTAGAAAACAAAGATGCTAAAGTGACAGTTGACAGGTAGAAAACAAAGATGCTAAACTGACAGTTGACAGGTAGAAAACAAAGATGCTAAAGTGACAGTTGACAGGTAGAAAACAAAGATGCTAAACTGACAGTTGACAGGTAGAAAACAAAGATGCTAAAGTGACAGTTGACAGGTAGAAAAAAAAGATGCTAAAGTGACAGTTGACAGGTAGAAAACAAAGATGCTAAAGTGACAGTTGACAGGTAGAAAACAAAGATGCTAAAGTGACAGTTGACAGGTAGAAAACAAAGATGCTAAAGTGACAGTTGACAGGTAAAAAACAAAGATGCTAAAGTGACAGTTGACAGGTAGAAAACAAAGATGCTAAAGTGACAGTTGACAGGTAGAAAACAAAGATGCTAAACTGACAGTTGACAGGTAGAAAACAAAGATGCTAAAGTGACAGTTGACAGGTAGAAAACAAAGATGCTAAACTGACAGTTGACAGGTAGAAAACAAAGATGCTAAAGTGACAGTTGACAGGTAGAAAACAAAGATGCTAAACTGACAGTTGACAGGTAGAAAACAAAGGTGCTAAAGTGACAGTTGACAGGTAGAAAACAAAGATGCTAAAGTGACAGTTGACAGGTAGAAAACAAAGATGCTAAAGTGACAGTTGACAGGTAGAAAACAAAGATGCTAAAGTGACAGTTGACAGGTAGAAAACAAAGATGCTAAAGTGACAGTTGACAGGTAAAAAACAAAGATGCTAAAGTGACAGTTGACAGGTAGAAAACAAAGATGCTAAAGTGACAGTTGACAGGTAGAAAACAAAGATGCTAAACTGACAGTTGACAGGTAGAAAACAAAGATGCTAAACTGACAGTTGACAGGTAGAAAACAAAGATGCTAAAGTGACAGTTGACAGGTAGAAAACAAAGATGCTAAACTGACAGTTGACAGGTAGAAAACAAAGATGCTAAAGTGACAGTTGACAGGTAGAAAACAAAGATGCTAAACTGACAGTTGACAGGTAGAAAACAAAGATGCTAAAGTGACAGTTGAGAGGTAGAAAACAAAGATGCTAAAGTGACAGTTGACAGGTAGAAAACAAAGATGCTAAAGTGACAGTTGACAGGTAGAAAACAAAGATGCTAAAGTGACAGTTGACAGGTAGAAAACAAAGATGCTAAAGTGACAGTTGACAGGTAGAAAACAAAGATGCTAAAGTGACAGTTGACAGGTAAAAAACAAAGATGCTAAACTGACAGTTGACAGGTAGAAAACAAAGATGCTAAAGTGACAGTTGACAGGTAGAAAACAAAGATGCTAAACTGACAGTTGACAGGTAGAAAACAAAGATGCTAAACTGACAGTTGACAGGTAGAAAACAAAGATGCTAAAGTGACAGTTGACAGGTAGAAAACAAAGATGCTAAACTGACAGTTGACAGGTAGAAAACAAAGATGCTAAAGTGACAGTTGACAGGTAGAAAACAAAGATGCTAAACTGACAGTTGACAGGTAGAAAACAAAGATGCTAAAGTGACAGTTGAGAGGTAGAAAACAAAGATGCTAAAGTGACAGTTGACAGGTAGAAAACAAAGATGCTAAAGTGACAGTTGACAGGTAGAAAACAAAGATGCTAAAGTGACAGTTGACAGGTAGAAAACTAAGATGCTAAAGTGACAGTTGACAGGTAGAAAACAAAGATGCTAAACTGACAGTTGACAGGTAGAAAACAAAGATGCTAAAGTGACAGTTGACAGGTAGAAAACAAAGATGCTAAAGTGACAGTTGACAGGTAGAAAACAAAGATGGTGTTCAGTGTTTTCCTGCTCAAATGAGCGGACTGTTGAAAATAGGAATCGGGGGATGACTTTTCACAAGTAAGATTTAACATTAACGTACTATTGGTTGTATTTTGTGAAAAGAATATTAGCACAGAGTTGAGAAGGAACAAAGATCTTCAATATTTATATGTGAAAATCACAAAGAAATCTTCTGGGGGAGGATTGATTGATTGATTGATTGAGACTCTTATTAGTAGGTTGCACAGTGAAGTACATATTCCGTACAATTGACCACTAAATGGTAACACCCCAATAAGTTTTTACACTTGTTTAAGTCGGGGTCCACTTAAATTGATTCATGATACAGATATATACTATCAGATATACTATCATCATAATACAGTCATCACACAAGTTCATCATCAGAGTATATACATTGAATTATTGACATTATTTACAATCCGGGGTGTGGGATATGGAGGGGGGGGGGGGGGTTAGGTTAGGTTTGGTTGGTGTCAGCACTTCAGTCATCAACTGTCAATACTAGGACTTTGGCGTGATTTGTTGTCCCGTGGTGCAAATGATTTGGACCATACGTGGCGTGAAGGTGGGTACATGATTTAATAATGACTACAAAAAGGAATAAACGAAAAGTGCGCACAAGGCGGAATGAAACAAAACTTGCACAAAAGGCAGGAACTATGAGCAATGAAACAAAAACACTAACTGTGGCATTAATAAACAAAACTTACTTGGCATGGAACTATGCTAGCAGGACTATCATGGGTGGCATGGATGGACAGATGGAGGACGTCACCAGGACCAACAACAGAAACAGACAGGCTTAAATAGTGACATGATCAGTGAAAACAGGTGCGTGACTCCAAACGTGAAACAGGTGCGTGACATGACAGGTGAAAACTAATGGGTTGCTATGGTGACAAAACAAACAAAAGTGCACAAAGAGTCCAAAAACAAAACCGAACATGACTAAAAGAAAACATGATCACACAGACATGACATCAACAATTGCATCATCAGAGAAATGGACATTGAAACAGTGTAGGACTGACTTGGTAGGATATGTACAGCAAGTAGTGGACACAGAGAGAGAGATCAGACAGCATAAGAACAAGTATCTACATTTGATTATCTACATTTGATTATTTACAATCCGGGGAGGTGGGATGTGGAAGGGAGGGTGTTAGTTTAGGGTTGAAGTTGCCTGGAGGTGTTCTTTTAGTGCGCTTTTGAAGGAGGATAGAGATGCCCTTTCTTTTACATCTGTTGGGAGTGCATTCCACATTGATGTGGCATAGAAAGAGAATGAGTTAAGACCTTTGTTAGTTCGGAATCTGGATTTAACGTGGTTA
The DNA here is from genome assembly GCF_033978785.1 of Entelurus aequoreus. NCBI lineage: Eukaryota > Metazoa > Chordata > Actinopteri > Syngnathiformes > Syngnathidae > Entelurus > Entelurus aequoreus. Next base: position 23,524,165 of record NC_084747.1, on the reverse strand, counting down.
GTGGAGCTCCCCCTGGTGTTGTGGTTATGGCGGTCATTTACGTTAAGGAAGTAGTTTGACATGTACTTCGGTATCAGGGAGGTGTAGTGGATTTTATAGACTAGGCTCAGTGCAAGTTGTTTAACTCTGTCCTCCACCTTGAGCCAGCCCACTTTGGAGAAGTGGGTAGGAGTGAGGTGTGATCTGGGGTGGAGGTCTAGAAGTAATCTGACTAGCTTGTTCTGGGATGTTTGGAGTCTAGATTTGAGGGTTTTGGAGGTGCTAGGGTACCAGGAGGTGCATGCGTAATGGAAAAAGGGTTGAACGAGAGTTCCCGCCAGAATCTTCATGGTGCTTTTGTTGACCAGAGAGGAGATTCTGTAGAGAAATCTTCTTCGTTGGTTGACCTTTTTGATGACCTTGGTTGCCATTTTATCACAGGAAAGATTAGCCTCTAGAATGTAACCTAGGTAGGTGACCTCATCTTTCCTGGTGATAACCCTAACCCTTAAGGTGGGGACGGGGGGGTAGGCGGTAGCGGGGGGTGTATATTGTAGCGTCCCGGAAGAGTTAGTGTTGCAAGGGGTTCTGGGTATTTGTTCTGTTGTGTTTTTGTTGTGTTAGGGTGCGGATGTTCTCCCGAAATGTGTTTGTCATTCTTGTTTGGTGTGGGTTCACAGTGTGGCACATATTTGTAACAGTGTTAAAGTTGTTTATACGGCCACCCTCAGTGTGACCTGTATGGCTGTTGACCAAGTATGCCTTGCATTCACTTGTGTGTGTGAAAAGCCGTAGATATTATGTGACTGGGCCGGCACGCAAAGGCAGTGCCTTTAAGGTTTATTAGCGCTCTGTACTTTTCCCTACGGCCGTGTACACAGCGGCCTTTTAAAAAGTCATACATTTTACTTTTTGAAACCGATACCAATAATTTCTGATATTACATTTTAAAGCATTTATCAGCCGATAATATCGGCAGTCCGATAATATCAGACATCCCTAATTTTCTCCATTACTTTGGAAATGGAGCTGAGAATAGGAACAGGTCGGTAGTTGCCAGGTTCTAATTTGCTTCCTTTTTTAAAGAGGGGAGTTACTCTTGCTATCTTGAAATCTTTTGGTACTTGGCCTTGAGTAATTGATAGGTTTATTATGTGCGTGATGATCGGGGCAATGATGGAGGCAGAGTCCCTGAGGAATCTGGAGGGGATATTGTCAAGGCCGGTGGCCTTGTTTGGGTGGAGCGCGCTCAATTTTTTAAGCACCTTATCAGCTGAGACCATTTCTAATTTGAAATCGTCGTTGGATACTCCTAGCTTTCTGTAGAAGGCTTTAATGTGTTCTACACCAAAGCGACCAGAGTGGTGGGACAGCTTGTTGACAAGAGTTGTGGCTATGCTGCTGAAAAAGGTGTTAAGTCTGCTTACTACCTCCATTTTGTCTGTAATGAGGGAGTCCCCCTCCCTGATGTTGATGTTGGTGAGTCTGGTTTTAAGTTTCTGACTGCAACCAGGAAGCTGCTTGTTGAGGATTTTCCAGAGTTCACGTGGCTTATTCGTGTTTTCCTCTATTTTGTCGCGAACACGTCCGACTGGTAGGAGGCCACGGGGAAGACCCAGGACACGTTGGGAAGACTATGTCTCCCGGCTGGCCTGGGAACGCCTCAGGATCCCCCGGGAAGAGCTGGACGAAGTGGCTGGGGAGAGGGAAGTCTGGGCTTCCCTGCTTAGGCTGCTGCCCCCGCAACCCGACCTCGGATAAGCGGAAGAAGATGGATGGATGTAATTTTTTAAAGGACTTAGTCAGGTTGGTTGTCTTATTTCTTAATTTATTGCATTGCTTTTTGAGAGTTGAAAGGAGTAATTTGAGGTTGTTATTATTGGGTTGTTTATCTACTTTGGTTTTGCACTTTTGGTATTCGGAGTATTTTCTGTCTCTGTCTTTTATGGCAGCTAATAGGTCCGGATTCATCCATGGTTCAGAGCGGGCTTTGATCCTGACTGTTCTCACGGGGGCCATATCATTTAGTATCGCTAGGAACGCCGTTTTGAAGCGATCCCAGGCATCTTCGACCAGGTTGCTCGTGAGCACAAGGGACCAGTCCCACTCATCTTTTTTAAATTGAAATTATCACTGGAGTATTTTTTAACCCTTGTGTGGTGTTCGGGTCTGTGGGACCCGTTTTCGATTTTTATTAAAAGAAAAATGATACAATTAATACATTTTTCAAACTGAGACTCACTGTCTTTGGCTCATTTTATGTGAAGAACATATATCAGAATACATATTTAATGAACACACACCATACACCCCCCCTACACATTTCTATTACATATAAGATGTTCGGGTCCACTCCGGGGCTAATAGAAGTGTGGATATTGATGTTCTGTGTATCACACACACGCAGCCACGCACACATACACACAGCCTAGACAGGGGGAGGACAGAGTGTAGGTACACAGAACATCAGAGGGTCAAATGTGCGACAAAATGAGAGCAGACAGTGTTGACAAACAATGTTGCAACCTTGTGTGGGAAGCGCAGGTGCAGAAACACAAAAGAAGAATCCCTGTGGGATGCAGAAACTGGCAGAGAATTTTCCATGCAACGTTCATATTGTTGTTACTCAGCCAGTGTTTGTGGGTCTTAGACTTAGACTTACTTTTTATTGTCGTTCAAATTTTAACTTTACAGTACAGATAAGAACTAAATTTTGTTGCATTAGCTCATGGTTGTGCAGAGTAAAAAAGCAATAAGGTGCAGATATAAATAAAAAGATTACTGTACAGATAAGTATATTGCACTTTTGCATATGCATCTACGTTTATGGATGTATGTTATATTGTCTTTATATTCCAGCCAGTTCATCCATTTTGGGGGGGGGGGATTGAGGGGAATATTATGATGCGTTCAAGAGTCTTACGGCCTGAGGGAAGCTGTTACAGAACCTGGAGGTTCTGCTACGGAGGCTGCGGAACCTCTTTCTAGAGTCCAGCAGTGAAAACAGTCCTTGGTGGGGGTGGGAGGAGTCTCTGCACATTTCCTGAGCCCTGGGGCCGTACTTATCAAGCTTCTTAGAGTGCCATTTTACACTTAAGTCCTGAGAATTTGCGAAATGTAGTCCTACTCTCAAACTTAAGAATAAAAGCTTTTTATCAACGTTCTTAAGTCTAAGAATCACTCCTACTCTCCACGATATTTAAGAGACCTTCAGAGGTGTCTTAAGTGGTTAGGAGTTGCCAGCAGGGGATGGCACTGAGGCGAGAGAGACGTGCGCGAAGCGGAACGATGTTCTGGATTTGTTTGATGACGAGCAGCTGATCAAACGGTATCGTTTAGACAGAGCGGGTATTAATTTTGTCACAGATTTAATACTTTTCGATTCCATGTTGATTTCTGCATGTGTCTGCAGTGGGCTAGTATATATAGAGCCACCCACACCAGTTTCAAATTAGTTGCCTAATTAATGAATTGGAAAGAAAATGTTATGACAGTAGCGTATGTGTGTGGCCGTGAGGTGAGTGACGTCAGTGAGTGTGTGGGCGAGAGAAGAGAGGGAGCGGTAGCGTGAGTGCCGGCGGGGACTAGTTTGTTTTGTATTATTTTGTAGTTTATTGTCAAAATATACACTCCCATTGTCCACTTCAATATTTCCAAGATATTTCTTTATTCTTAGACAACGGATTCCCTTCCGTGATTGGTCATTTCTATGGACACAGAAATGACGTCACCTAAAATTGCGTTTACGGCACATAGTAATGTCGTAATTCAGCTCTGAGTGTGACACTTAAGATTCAGTCCTACACTTCGCTGAAAGTGTGAGTAAGACGCTTGATAACTAACTTTTAAGTGCAGCTTTCAGCCAAGAATTTATTTACTCTTAAGTCAACTCTTAGCAGACTTCTTAGGAGTCATTCTGAGAAGCTTGATAAGTACGGCCCCTGGTCAGGCAGCGGCTTTTTGCCATCTCCTGAGATGGCAAAAAGATCAAAAGATGATCTTTTCCGCCACCCTCACCACTCTCTGGAGAGACTTCCAGTCTGAGGCACTGCAGGTCCAGTCCAGACAGAGATGCTGTTGGTCAGTAGGCTCTCTATAGTGCCTCTGTAGAACGTGGTGAGAATGGGGGGAGGGAGCTGGGCTCTTTTCATCCGTCGCAAAAAGTGCATGCGCTGCTGAGCTCTTTTTACAAGAGCTCCGGTGTTTAGGGACCAGGTCATATTGTCAGTTATCTGCACCCCCAGGAACTTGGTGCGTATTACTATCTCCACCGCTGTGCCGATGATGAAGAGTGGAGTGTGGCTGGACTGGTGCTTCCTGAAGTCGACGATGATCTCCTTGGTCTTGTTGACATTCAGGACCAGGTTGTTGGTTCTGCACCAGTCCACCAGATGTTTCACCTCCTCCCTGTAGTCCATGTCGTTGTTGTCACGGATGAGGTCCACTACTGTTGTGTACTTCACAATGTGGTTAGTAGTGGACCTGGCGCAGCAGTCATGAGTCATCAACGTGAACAGCAGTGGACTCAGGACGCAGCCCTGGGGGGGGGAGCCGGTGCTCAGGGAGACGGCACTGGAGGTGTTGTTGACCACTCTCACAGACTGGGGTCTGTCTGTGAGGAAGTCAAGCAGCCAGTTGCATACGGGGGTACTGAATCCAAGGGGGGCCAGTTTGCTCACCAAGTGCTGCGGGATGATGGTGTTGAATGCTGAGCTGAAGTCCAGGAACAACATCCGCACGTGTGTGTCCTTTCCTTCCAGATGTTCTAAGCTCAGGTGGAGTGCAGAGGAGATGGCGTCCTCTGTGGAGCGGTTAGGGCGATAAGCAAACTGGTATGGGTCGAATGTGGGGGGAAGTCCGGAGACAATGTATTCCTTTACCAGCCGGGCGCTATAGCTCGGTTGGTAGAGTGGCCGTGCCAGCAACTTGAGGGTTCCAGGTTCGATTCCCGCTTCCGCCATCCTAGTCACTGCCGTTGTGTCCTTGGGCAAGACACTTTACCCACCTGCTCCCAGTGCCACCCACACTGGTTTAAATGTAACTTAGATATTGGGTTTCACTATGTAAAGCGCTTTGAGTCACTAGAGAAAAGCGCTATATAAATATAATTCACTTCACATGTTTTTTGGGATAAGGTAAACACTTGTTCAGTATTTTAACATAAAAGTGTTTGATTGTGAGGCATTAAAAGCCACAAAATGCAACGGGTCCATCAGACCCACAAACACTGGCTGAGTAACAACAATATGAACACCACACAAGGGTTAAGGGATCTGGATTGAGCTGTTATGTGGCTGTTGGCTTTGGGTTTAGCTATTTTACGGGTGCAGAAGGTTAGATAGTGGTCGCTAAGACCACAGATCATGACCCCACTATTTTCTTATGTTAGGCCGGTCTGATGTGAGAATGAGATCTATGGTTGATTGGGTGGAATCACACACCCTTGTAGGTAGTGTTATTAGTTGGGAGAGACTGTGCCGATTACAAAGCTTGCTGTAAAATTTGAAGACAGGCGCATCTCTGCGTTGAATATCTGTGTTCAGATCTCCAGTTATAATTTTCTCCACGTTGTCTACACCAGCCAAGCACTCCTCGAGAGCACCATAGAAATCACTGATTAGGGGGTCTATAAACAGTCCCTATTAGTACCAGCTTAGCGTTTTTAAATTTGATTTCCGCCCACACAGATTCAAGGTTATTGTGGTTAAGATCAGTGCGAGTTATCTATTTTATATCCTGGTGAATATACATACAAACACCCGTACTAATAGTACATGCTAACATTGACCTTTTTATACTTAGTAGTATAGTACAGTACTATACTACTAAGTATAAAAAGGTCAATGTTAGCATGTACTATACTAGGAAGCATGAAAAGGTCAATGTTAGCATGTACTAAGCCTAAGTTGTAACAAAAGAATGAAGAAGTGAAAAATGATGATAAAACATTCTTTAATTGTCATTTTTCAAAACTAAACATAAAAAAAATATTTTCATGATTGGCAAACATAAAAAAAATTATTATAGTTCAAAGTTGGAATCAAATCAAATGAAAAATCATTCAAATGTCCTTCATTTCAATCACCTCACACATAGCTAGCTGCTTGTTAGCCTAGCACTTCTTTTCAAGAGAGAAAAAGTGCACAAAGAAGTGGAAGTACAACTAAAAGTAGAACTAAAAGTAGAACTAAAAGTAAAACTAAAAGTAAAACTAAAAGTAGAACTAAAAGTAAAACTAAAAGTAGGACTAAAAGTAAAACTAAAAGTAAAACTAAAAGTAGAACTAAAAGTAAAACTAAAAGTAGGACTAAAAGTTGTACTAAAAGTAGGACTAAAAGTTGTACTAAAAGTAGGACTAAAAGTAAAACTAAAAGTAGAACTAAAAGTAAAACTAAAAGTAGAAGTAAAAGTAGGACTAAAAGTAAAACTAAAAGTAAAACTAAAAGTAGAACTAAAAGTAAAACTAAAAGTGGAACTAAAAGTAAAACTAAAAGTAGAACTAAAAGTAGAACTAAAAGTAAAACTAAAAGTAGAACTAAAAGTAAAACTAAAAGTGGAACTAAAAGTAAAACTAAAAGTAGAACTAAAAGTAGAACTAAAAGTAGAACTAAAAGTAAAACTAAAAGTAGAACAAAAAGTAAAACTAAAAGTAGGACTAAAAGTTAAACTAACAGTAGAACTAAAAGTAAAACTAAAAGTAGAACTAAAAGTAGGACTAAAAGTTAAACTAAAAGTAGAACTAAAAGTAAAACTAAAAGTAGAACTAAAAGTCAAACTAAAAGTAAAACTAAAAGTGGAACTAAAAGTAGAACTAAAAGTAGAACTAAAAGTAAAACTAAAAGTGGAACTAAAAGTAAAACTAAAAGTAGAACTAAAAGTAAAACTAAAAGTAGAACTAAAAGTAGGACTAAAAGTTAAACTAAAAGTAGAACTAAAAGTAAAACTAAAAGTAGAACTAAAAGTAGGACTAAAAGTTAAACTAAAAGTAGAACTAAAAGTAAAACTAAAAGTAGAACTAAAAGTAAAACTAAAAGTAGAACTAAAAGTAAAACTAAAAGTAAAACTAAAAGTGGAACTAAAAGTAAAACTAAAAGTAGAACTAAAAGTAGAACTAAAAGTAAAACTAAAAGTACAACTAAAAGTAAAACTAAAAGTAAAACTAAAAGTGGAACTAAAAGTAAAACTAAAAGTAGAACTAAAAGTAGAACTAAAAGTAAAACTTAAAGTAAAACTAAAAGTAGAAAAAGTAAAAGAAGAGCTAACAGAGTGTTAGCATGTCATGCTAGCAGCAATGATTCTAACGCTCGCTAGTTAGCATTCTCCAAGTGGGCTAGCATGCTAGCTTTACAATGATGTCATCAGTGGGCGGGGCCTTCTCCACCTTGGTCAGGTGACAGGAATCAAAGGGCGGCCATCTTGTGAGCAGGAAGAAGAGGCCGACAGGAAGTGCTGAAGTGCCCAGGTGCATTGTGGGTCGCTGTGTTTAAGAGATGGCCTTGGCTTCTGGTAAGAAGGCCTCCCAGTATTTGATGACCTGTACGACGTTTGTGTCATCAACTACTTTCTAGTCACCTGTGTAATTTATTACTTGTTGTTGTACTCTATTACTTGTTGTTGTACTCTATTACCTGTACTTGTACTCTATTACCTGTTGTTGTACTCTATTACCTGTAGTTGTACTGTATTAATTGTTGTTGCACTTTATTACTTGTTGTTGTACTTTATTACTTGTTGTTGTACTGTATTACCTGTAGTTGTACTGTATTACCTGTTGTTGTACTTTATTACTTGTTGTTGTACTCTATTACTTGTTGTTGTACTGTATTACCTGTTGTACTGTATTACCTGTTGTTGTACTCTATTACTTGTTGTTGTACTCTATTACCTGTAGTTGTACTGTATTACCTGTTGTTGTACTCTATTACTTGTTGTTGTACTCTATTACCTGTAATTGTACTGTGTTAACTGTTTTTGTACTGTATTACTTGTTGTTGTACTGTATTACCTGTTGTTGTGTACTGTATTACCTGTTGTTGTACTCTATTACCTGATGTTGTACTGTATTACTTGTTGTTGTACTCTATTACCTGTTGTTGTACTCTATTACCTGTTGTTGTACTCTATTACCTGTAGTTGTACTCAATTACTTGTTGTTGTACTCTATTACCTGTAGTTGTACTGTGTTAACTGTTTTTGTACTGTACTACTTGTTGTTGTACTGTACTACTTGTTGTTGTACTGTATTACCTGTTGTTGTGTACTGTATTACCTGTTGTTGTACTCTATTACCTGTTGTTGTACTCTATTACTTGTTGTTGTACTCTATTACCTGTTGTTGTACTCTATTACCTGTAGTTGTACTCAATTACTTGTTGTTGTACTCTATTACCTGTAGTTGTACTGTATTAATTGTTGTTGTACTTTATTACTTGTTGTTGTACTTTATTACTTGTTGTTGTACTCTATTACCTGTAGTTGTACTGTATTACCTGTTGTTGTACTTTATTACTTGTTGTTGTACTCTATTACTTGTTGTTGTACTGTATTACCTGTTGTACTGTATTACCTGTTGTTGTACTCTATTACTTGTTGTTGTACTCTATTACTTGTTGTTGTACTCTATTACCTGCAGTTGTACTGTATTACCTGTTGTTGTACTCTATTACTTGTTGTTGTACTCTATTACCTGTAGTTGTACTGTGTTAACTGTTGTTGTACTCTATTACTTGTTGTTGTACTGTATTACTTATTGTTGTACTCTATTACTTGTTGTAGTATTCTATTACCTAAACGCTAGTTGTACTGTATTACCTGTTGTTGTACTGTATTACTTGTTGTTGTTGTGTGTAATGTATTACTTGTTGTGTGTACTGTATTACTTGTTGTTGTACTCTATTACCTGTTGTTGTACTCTATTACCTGTAGTTGTACTCAATTACTTGTTGTTGTACTCTATTACCTGTAGTTGTACTGTATTAATTGTTGTACTTTATTACTTGTTGTTGTACTTTATTACTTGTTGTTGTACTCTATTACCTGTAGTTGTACTGTATTACCTGTTGTTGTACTTTATTACTTGTTGTTGTACTCTATTACTTGTTGTTGTACTGTATTACCTGTTGTACTGTATTACCTGTTGTTGTACTCTATTACTTGTTGTTGTACTCTATTACTTGTTGTTTTACTCTATTACCTGCAGTTGTACTGTATTACCTGTTGTTGTACTCTATTACTTGTTGTTGTACTCTATTACCTGTAGTTGTACTGTGTTAACTGTTGTTGTACTCTATTACTTGTTGTTGTACTGTATTACTTATTGTTGTACTCTATTACTTGTTGTAGTATTCTATTACCTAAACGCTAGTTGTACTGTATTACCTGTTGTTGTACTGTATTACTTGTTGTTGTTGTGTGTAATGTATTACTTGTTGTGTGTACTGTATTACCTGTTGTTGTACTCTATTACTTGTTGTTGTTGTGTACTGTATTACTTGTTGTTGTTGTGTACTGTATTACTTGTTGTTGTGTGTACTGTATTACTTTTCGTGTGTACTGTATTACTTGTTGTTGTTGTTGTTGTGTGTAATGTATTACTTGTTGTTGTACTGTATTACCTGTTGTTGTACTGTATTACCTGTTGTACTGTATTACTTGTTGTTGTACTGTATTACTTGTTGTTGTACTCTATTACCTGTTGTTGTACTGTATTACCTGTTGTTGTACTGTATTACTTGTTGTTGTGTACTGTATTACTTGTTGTTGTACTTATTTGTTGTTGTTGTGTACTGTATTACTTGTTGTACTGTATTACCTGGTGTTGTACTCTATTACTTGCTGTTGTACTCTATTACTTGTTGTTGTACTCTATTACTTGTGGTTGTTGTTGTGTACTTTATTACCTGTTGTACTGTATTACTTGTTGTTGTACTTTATTACTTGTTGTTGTACTTTATTATATTATATTATACTGTTGTTGTGTGTACTGTATTACCTGTTGTTGTGTGTACTGTATTACCTGTTGTTGTATGTACTGTATTACCTGTTGTTGTGTGTACTGTATTACCTGTTGTTGTGTGTACTGTATTACCTGTTGTTGTGTGTGCTGTATTACCTGTTGTGTGTACTGTATTACTTGTTGTGTGTACTGTATTACTTGTTGTGTGCACTGTATTACCTGTTGTGTGTACTGTATTACCTGTTGTGTGTACTGTATTATTTGTTGTGTGTACTGTATTACCTGTTGTGTGCGCTGTATTACCTGTTGTGTGTGCTGTATTACCTGTTGTGTGTACTGTATTACTTGTTGTGTGTACTGTATTACTTGTTGTGTGTACTGTATTACTTGTTGTGTGCACTGTATTACTTGTTGTGTGTACTGTATTACCTGTTGTTGTGTACTCACGAGGACCTCCAAGTACTTGATGAAGAACTTCTTGAAGTCGTTGACACGTTCCCTCTGCACACACCGTTGTTACTAGGAACTAGGTGACATGTTACTAGGAAGTAGGTGACATGTTACTAGGAACTAGGCGACACGCTACCAGGAACTAAGTGACATGCTACTAGGAACTAGGTGACATGTTACTAGGAACTAGGTGACATGCTACTAGGAAGTAGGTGACATGTTACTAGGAAGTAGGTGACATGCTACTAGGAACTAGGTGACATGTTACTAGGAAGTAGGTGACATGTTACTAGGAAGTAGGTGACATGTTACTAGGAAGTAGGTGACATGCTACTAGGAACTAGGTGACATGTTACTAGGAAGTAGGTGACATGTTACTAGGAAGTAGGTGACATGCTACTAGGAAGTAGGTGACATGTTACCAGGAACTAAGTGACATGCTACTAGGAACTAGGTGACATGTTACTAGGAACTAGGTGACATGCTACTAGGAACTAGGTGACATGTTACTAGGAAGTAGGTGACATGTTACTAGGAAGTAGGTGACATGCTACTAGGAAGTAGGTGACATGTTACCAGGAACTAAGTGACATGCTACTAGGAACTAGGTGACATGTTACTAGGAACTAGGTGACATGCTACTAGGAACTAGGTGACATGTTACTAGGAAGTAGGTGACATGTTACTAGGAAGTAGGTGACATGCTACCAGGAAGTAGGTGACATGTTACTAGGAAGTAGGTGACATGTTACTAGGAAGTAGGTGACATGCTACCAGGAAGTAGGTGACATGTTACTAGGAAGTAGGTGACATGTTACTAGGAAGTAGGTGACATGTTACTAGGAAGTAGGTGACTAATGTGACTAAAGCGCCTCACCTCAAAGCGTCCCACTTCTCGGCGAATACTTCCAGAAATCTTCTCAAAGTCTCGCTCGCCCTGTTGGACTTTCACCTCCAACTGTAGGACCAACACACACTTAGTCATCATCATCATACTAATCATCATCATCATCATCATCATCATCACCTTCATACTAATCATCATCATCATCATCATCATCATCATCACCTTCATACTAATCATCATCATCATCATCATCATCATCACCTTCATACTAATCATCATCATCATCATACTAATCATCATCACCATCATCATCATACTAATCACCATCATCATACTAATCATCGCCATCATCATCATCATACTAATCATCATCATCACCATCATACTAATCATCATCACCATCATCATCATACTAATCATCCTCATCATCATACTAATCACCATCATCACCATCATACTAATCATCATCACCATCATCATCATACTAATCATCACCATCATCATACTAATCATCGCCATCATCATCATCATACTAATCATCATCATCACCATCATACTAATCATCATCACCATCATCATCATACTAATCATCCTCATCATCATACTAATCACCATCATCACCATCATACTAATCATCATCACCATCATCATCATACTAATCACCATCATCATACTAATCATCACCATCATCATCATCATACTAATCATCACCATCATCATCATACTAATCATCACCATCATCATCATCATACTAATCATCACCATCATCATCATACTAATCATCATCATCACCATCATACTAATCATCATCACCATCATCATACTAATAATCATCATCATACTAATCATCATCATCACCATCATACTAATCATCATCACCATCATCATCATACTAATCATCATCCTCATCATCATACTAATCACCATCATCACCATCATACTAATCATCATCACCATCATCATCATACTAATCACCATCACCATCATCATACTAATCATCACCATCATCATCATCATACTAATCATCACCATCATCATACTAATCACCATCATCACCATCATACATCATCACCATCATCATCATACTAATCATCATCATCACCATCATACATCATCACCATCATCATCATACTAATCATCATCATCATACTAATCATCATCACCATCATCATCATACTAATCATCCTCATCATCATACTAATCACCATCATCACCATCATACTAATCATCATCACCATCATCATCATACTAATCATCACCATTATCATCATCATACTAATCATCACCATCATCATACTAATCACCATCATCACCATCATACATCATCACCATCATCATCATACTAATCATCACCATCATCATACTAATCACCATCATCACCATCATACATCATCACCATCATCATCATCATACTAATCATCACCATCATCATACTAATCATCATCATCACCATCATACGTCATCACCATCATCATCATACTAATCATCACCATCATACTAATCATCATCATCATCATCATACTAATCATCCTCATCATCATACTAATCATCATCACCATCATACTAATCACCATCATCATCATACTAATCATCACCATCATCATCATACTAATCATCACCATCATACTAATCATCATCATCATCATCATACTAATCATCCTCATCATCATACTAATCATCATCACCATCATACTAATCACCATCATCATCACACATTGAGTTTGATGAAAAGGCTGCAGTACATCAACAGGCCACTAGGCCACACTTGTATGAATGAATGAATAGTAGTTATTACTAGTAGTCTTTATTAGTACCATGGTAGTTGCAATGAAATACATGTACTTAACTAGTGTGATCATGTTGAACTAGTAGTAGTTATATTAGTAGTCATCATTACTAATAGTCTTTATTAGTACCATGGTAGTTGCAATGAAATACATGTACCTAACTAGTGTGATCATGTTGAACTAGTAGTAGTTACAATAGTAGTCATCATTACTAATAGTCTTTATTAGTACCATAGTAGTTGCTATGAAATACATGTACTTAACTAGTGTGATCATGTTGGACTAGTAGTAGTTATATTAGTAGTCATCATTACTAATAGTCTTTATTAGTACCATGGTAGTTGCAATGAAATACATGTACTTAACTAGTGTGATCATGTTGGACTAGTAGTAGTTATATTAGTAGTCATCATTACTAGTAGTCTTTATTAGTACCATGGTAGTTACAATGAAATACAGGTACTTAACTAGTGTGACAATGGTGAACTAGTAGTAGTTATAATGGCAGTCATCATTACTAGTAGTCTTTATTAGTAGTGTGGTAGTTGCAATGAAATACATGTACTTAAATAGTGCGGTCATGTTGAACTAGTAGTAGTTATAATAGTAGTCATCATTACTAGTAGTCTTTATTAGTACCATGGTAGTTACATTGAAATACATGTACTTAACTAGTGTGACAATGTTGAACTATCCATCCATCCATTTTGTACCGCTTAGTTGTAGTTATAATGGTAGTGATAATTACTAGTAGTCTTTATTAGTAGTGTGGTAGTTGCAATGAAATACATGTACTTAACTAGTGTGACAATGGTGACATTTGTTTGCACTGTGAAGGTCATACGTCATTTGTGTGCACTGTGAAGGTCATATGTCATTTGTGTGCACTGTGAAGGTCATATGTCATTTGTGTGCACTGTGAAGGTCATATGTCATTTGTGTGCACTGTGAAGGTCATATGTCATTTGTTTGCACTGTGAAGGTCATATGTCCTTTGTGTGCACTGTGAAGGTCATTTGTGTGCACTGTGAAGGTCATATGTCATTTGTGTGCACTGTGAAGGTCATATGTCATTTGTTTGCACTGTGAAGGTCATATGTCCTTTGTGTGCACTGTGAAGGTCATATGTCATTTGTGTGCACTGTGAAGGTCATATGTCATTTGTTTGCACTGTGAAGGTCATATGTCCTTTGTGTGCACTGTGAAGGTCATATGTCATTTGTGTGCACTGTGAAGGTCATATGTCATTTGTTTGCACTGTGAAGGTCATATGTCCTTTGTGTGCACTGTGAAGGTCATATGTCATTTGTGTGCACTGTGAAGGTCATGCCATTTGTTTGCACTTTGAAGGTCATATGTCTGTGTGCACTGTGAAGGTCATATGTCATTTGTTTGCACTGTGAAGATCATATGTCATTTGTGTGCACTGTGAAGGTCATATGTCATTTGTGTGCACTGTGAAGGTCATGTCATTTGTGTGCACTGTGAAGGTCATATGTCATTTGTTTGCACTGTGAAGGTCATGTCATTTGTGTGCACTGTGAAGGTCATATGTCATTTGTGTGCACTGTGAAGGTCATGTCATTTGTGTGCACTGTGAAGGTCATATGTCATTTGTGTGCACTGTGAAGGTCATGTCATTTGTGTGCACTGTGAAGGTCATATGTCATTTGTGTGCACTGTGAAGATCATATGTCATTTGTTTGCACTGTGAAGATCATATGTCATTTGTGTGCACTGTGAAGGTCATATGTCATTTGTGTGCACTGTGAAGGTCATGTCATTTGTTTGCACTGTGAAGATCATATGTCATTTGTGTGCACTGTGAAGGTCATATGTCATTTGTGTGCACTGTGAAGGTCATATGTCATTTGTTTGCACTGTGAAGGTCATATGTCCTTTGTGTGCACTGTGAAGGTCATGTCATTTGTGTGCACTGTGAAGATCATATGTCATTTGTGTGCACTGTGAAGGTCATATGTCATTTGTTTGCACTGTGAAGGTCATATGTCCTTTGTGTGCACTGTGAAGGTCATATGTCATTTGTGTGCACTGTGAAGGTCATGCCATTTGTTTGCACTTTGAAGGTCATATGTCTGTGTGCACTGTGAAGGTCATATGTCATTTGTGTGCACTGTGAAGGTCATATGTCATTTGTTTGCACTGTGAAGGTCATATGTCCTTTGTTTGCACTGTGAAGGTCATATGTCCTTTGTGTGCACTGTGAAGGTCATATGTCATTTGTGTGCACTGTGAAGGTCATATGTCATTTGTGTGCACTGTGAAGGTCATATGTCATTTGTTTGCACTGTGAAGGTCATATGTCCTTTGTGTGCACTGTGAAGGTCATATGTCATTTGTGTGCACTGTGAAGGTCATGCCATTTGTTTGCACTTTGAAGGTCATATGTCTGTGTGCACTGTGAAGGTCATATGTCATTTGTGTGCACTGTGAAGGTCATATGTCATTTGTGTGCACTGTGAAGGTCATATGTCATTTGTGTGCACTGTGAAGGTCATATGTCTGCACTTTGAAGGTCATATGTCATTTGTTTACACTGTGAAGGTCATATGTCATTTGTGTGCACTGTGAAGGTCATATGTCAATTGTGTGCACTTTGAAGGTCATATGTAATTTGTTTACACTGTGAAGGTCATATGTCATTTGTGTGCACTGTGAAGGTCATGTCATTTGTGTGCACTGTGAAGGTCATATGTCATTTGTGTGCACTGTGAAGGTCATGTCATTTGTGTGCACTGTGAAGGTCATATGTCAATTGTGTGCACTGTGAAGGTCATATGTCATTTGTGTGCACTGTAAAGGTCATACGTGTGCACTGTGAAGGTCATATGTCATTTGTGTGCACTGTGAAGGTCATATGTGTGCACTGTGAAGGTCATATGTCATTTGTGTGCACTGTGAAGGTCATATGTGTGCACTG
Source organism: Entelurus aequoreus (assembly GCF_033978785.1). Taxonomy (NCBI): domain Eukaryota; kingdom Metazoa; phylum Chordata; class Actinopteri; order Syngnathiformes; family Syngnathidae; genus Entelurus; species Entelurus aequoreus. Next base: position 23,508,206 of record NC_084747.1, on the reverse strand, counting down.
TGAAGGTCATATGTCATTTGTGTGCACTGTGAAGGTCATATGTCATTTGTGTGCACTGTGAAGGTCATATGTCATTTGTGTGCACTGTGAAGGTCATATGTCATTTGTTAGCACTGTAAAGGTCATATGTCATTTGTGTGCACTGTGAAGGTCATATGTGTGCACTGTGAAGGTCATATGTCATTTGTGTGCACTGTGAAGGTCATATGTCATTTGTGTGCACTGTGAAGGTCATATGTCATTTGTTAGCACTGTGAAGGTCATATGTCATTTGTGTGCACTGTGAAGGTCATATGTGTGCACTGTGAAGGTCATATGTCATTTTTGTGCACTGTGAAGGTCATATGTCATTTGTGTGCACTGTGAAGGTCATATGTCATTTGTTTACACTGTGAAGGTCATATGTCATTTGTGTGCACTGTGAAGGTCATATGTCATTTGTGTGCACTGTGAAGGTCATATGTCATTTGTGTGCAGTGTGAAGGTCATATGTCATTTGTTAGCACTGTGAAGGTCATATGTCATTTGTGTGCACTGTGAAGGTCATATGTGTGCACTGTGAAGGTCATATGTCATTTGTGTGCACTGTGAAGGTCATATGTCATTTGTGTGCACTGTGAAGGTCATATGTCATTTGTGTGCACTGTGAAGGTCATATGTCATTTGTGTGCACTGTGAAGGTCATATGTCATTTGTGTGCACTGTGAAGGTCATATGTCATTTGTGTGCAGTGTGAAGGTCATATGTCATTTGTTAGCACTGTGAAGGTCATATGTCATTTGTGTGCACTGTGAAGGTCATATGTGTGCACTGTGAAGGTCATATGTCATTTGTGTGCACTGTGAAGGTCATATGTCATTTGTGTGCACTGTGAAGGTCATATGTCATTTGTGTGCACTGTGAAGGTCATATATACAATATTAAAAACCAAGCATTTGCAAGGTTTTTAAGCCCACATACGAACCCTGTAGTTAACAACTAAAATAATGTAGTTACCAACTAGTAAACAACTAAATGAATGTAGTTACCAACTAGTAAACAACTACATTAATGTAGTTAACAACTAGTAAACAATTAAATGCATGTAGTTAACAACTAGTAAACAACTAAATGAATGTAGTTACCAACTAGTAAACAACCAAATGAATGTAGTTAACAAATAGTAAACAACTAAATTAATGTAGTTAACGAGTAAACAACTAAACAAATGTAGTTAACAACTAGTAAACAACTACATGAATGTAGTTAACAACTACATGAATGTAGTTAACAACTAGTAAACAATTAAATGAATGTAGTTCACGAGTAAAAAACTAAACGAATGTAGTTAACAACTAGTAAACAACTACATTCATGTAGTTAACAACTACATGAATGTAGTTAACAACTAGTAAACAACTACATGAATGTAGTTAACAACTATTAAACAACTAAATTAATGTAATTAACAACTACATGAATGTAGTTACCAACTAGTAAACAACTACATGAATGTAGTTACCAACTAGTAAACAACTATATGAATGTAGTTACCAACTACTAAACAACTACATGAATGTAGTTACCAACTAGTAAACAACTAAATGAATGTAGTTAACAACTAGTAAACAACTAAATGATGTAGTTAACTAGTAAACAATTAAATGAATGTGCTTAACTAGTAAACAACTAAATGAATGTAGTTAACAACTAGTAAACAAACTAAATGAATGTAGTTACCAACTACTAAACAACCAAATGAATGTAGTTAACCACTACTAAACAACTAAATTAATGCATTTAACAACTAGTAAACAACTAAATTAATGTAGTTAACAACTAGTAAACAACAAAATTATGTAGTTAACTAGTAAACAATTAAATGAATGTAGTTAACAACTAGTAAACAACTACATGAATGTAGTTAACAACTAGTGAACAACTAAATGAATGTAGTTAACAACTAGTAAACAACAACATGAATGTAGTTAACAACTAAATTAATTTAGGTAACAACTAGTAAACAATGACATGAATGTAGCTAACAACTAAATGAATGTAGGTAACAACTAGTAAACAATGACATGAATGTAGTTAACAACTAAATGAATGTAGGTAACAACTAGTAAACAACGACATGAATGTAGTTAACAACAATTAAACAACTAAATGAATATGTTGTTTGGTGACATGAAATAATGTCAACATGATGATGATGAAGGCCTACCTCTTGTATCTCCTGGAGCAGAAGGCATGATGGGAAATATGTATTAATATAACAATCACTAAAAGCAGGATGGGAATATTTAGTCAAATGTATAAAACATTAAAAGCACTATGACAAATATTTTGGACAGTTAGTAATACAGTCTAATGTTTTAATTAGCGGAAAAAAAATCATTTATGAATGCATTTTAGGCAACAGGAAGTCAGGCACATGCGCACATGGCGGACCAACTACACAGACTTTGCTCCAGAAATGTCCCCTCGGAGTAAACGGAGTCAAGCACTTGGTTTAACCTCATTTCCTTCGCTTCCCGTCGTGTGTTTAAGAGACGCTGCTGTGTTTAGATGGAGACAGGTGTGGACAATATTGTCCCCACACTAAAAGTATACAGAAAACTATTTGATGTTTTGCAGCAGGTGATGTGTTGTCACAACTTGTTTCCTCCTCCTTTATTTAACTGTATCAGTGTTCAAATAACATCAATACTAGCTCAAATGTTTCGTTACCTCATCCAACTGAACGCAGGCTGCGAAAATTGTGTATTCGATGTGAGAGGTGTCACTCCTCTTTATTTTTGTTTGCCAAACTGTTGTACTGAACCAAGAGAAGAACAAAGCTTGTTTATTAGACTTCATCTTCATTAGCCAAACACCATCTTTTTTTTTTTTTACATTACTTGTGTTTTTTTCATGTCACAAAGGTATTACTTCAAAAGCCATTCATGTGACACATCATTTTGTTAATGTCTTATTGTGTAAAGTTCATTCCTATTTGACATATTTCTGCTCAAACTCTTAATGGATCTGTCCTGATACATCATCTACATATAAATGTGAATGTATTTAAGTGTTCAACTTCAGCCTAGACCCTTTCGCTCTTCAACATTTTCTATTTATGAATATACAACTGTTTGTTTATGTAAAACTGGGGAGCAGTGAGCAGCAGCGGTGGCCGCGCTCTGGAATTATTTTGGTGATTTAACCCCCAATTCCATCAAATTCAAATAAATGACATGAAATGTTATTTATCAGGAATGAATGTCTTGTAGATGTGTGGCCCCCAGGGGGCGGTGTGGCTAAACTGTCAAATAGCATTATTTTTGCTTGCTAGTTGACTGTGATCAACATCAAATAAATAACACAACAATAGTCATGCATATGAATGATGTCACATGACTGTGATCAACATCAAATAACAACAATAGTCATGCATATGAATGATGTCACATGACTGTGATCAACATCAAATAACAACAATAGTCATGCATATGAATGATGTCACATGACTGTGATCAACATCAAATAACAACAATAGTCATGCATATGAATGATGTCACATGACTGTGATCAACATCAAATAACAACAATAGTCATGCATATGAATGATGTCACATGACTGTGATCAACATCAAATAACAACAATAGTCATGCATATGAATGATGTCACATGACTGTGATCAACATCAAATAACAACAATAGTCATGCATATGAATGATGTCACATGACTGTGATCAACATCAAATAACAACAATAGTCATGCATATGAATGATGTCACATGACTGTGATCAACATCAAATAACAACAATAGTCATGCATATGAATGATGTCACATAACTGTGATCAACATCAAATAACAACAATAGTCATGCATATGAATGATGTCACATGACTGTGATCAACATCAAATAACAACAATAGTCATGCATATGAATGATGTCACATGACTGTGATCAACATCAAATAACAACAATAGTCATGCATATGAATGATGTCACATGACTGTGATCAACATCAAATAACAACAATAGTCATGCATATGAATGATGTCACATGACTGTGATCAACATCAAATAACAACAATAGTCATGCATATGAATGATGTCACATGACTGTGATCAACATCAAATAACAACAATAGTCATGCATATGAATGATGTCACATGACTGTGATCAACATCAAATAACAACAATAGTCATGCATATGAATGATGTCACATGACTGTGATCAACATCAAATAACAACAATAGTCATGCATATGAATGATGTCACATGACTGTGATCAACATCAAATAACAACAATAGTCATGCATATGAATGATGTCACATGACTGTGATCAACATCAAATAACAACAATAGTCATGCATATAAATGATGTCACATGACTGTGATCAACATCAAATAAATAACACAACAATAGTCATGCATATGAATGATGTCACATGACTGTGATCAACATCAAATAACAACAATAGTCATGCATATGAATGATGTCACATGACTGTGATCAACATCAAATAAATAACACAACAATAGTCATGCATATGAATGATGTCACATGACTGTGATCAACATCAAATAACAACAATAGTCATGCATATGAATGATGTCACATGACTGTGATCAACATCAAATAACAACAATAGTCATGCATATGAATGATGTCACATGACTGTGATCAACATCAAATAACAACAATAGTCATGCATATGAATGATGTCACATGACTGTGATCAACATCAAATAACAACAATAGTCATGCATATGAATGATGTCACATGACTGTGATCAACATCAAATAACAACAATAGTCATGCATATGAATGATGTCACATGACTGTGATCAACATCAAATAACAACAATAGTCATGCATATGAATGATGTCACATGACTGTGATCAACATCAAATAACAACAATAGTCATGCATATGAATGATGTCACATGACTGTGATCAACATCAAATAACAACAATAGTCATGCATATGAATGATGTCACATGACTGTGATCAACATCAAATAACAACAATAGTCATGCATATGAATGATGTCACATGACTGTGATCAACATCAAATAACAACAATAGTCATGCATATGAATGATGTCACATGACTGTGATCAACATCAAATAACAACAATAGTCATGCATATGAATGATGTCACATGACTGTGATCAACATCAAATAACAACAATAGTCATGCATATGAATGATGTCACATGACTGTGATCAACATCAAATAACAACAATAGTCATGCATATGAATGATGTCACATGACTGTGATCAACATCAAATAACAACAATAGTCATGCATATGAATGATGTCACATGACTGTGATCAACATCAAATAACAACAATAGTCATGCATATGAATGATGTCACATGACTGTGATCAACATCAAATAACAACAATAGTCATGCATATGAATGATGTCACATGACTGTGATCAACATCAAATAACAACAATAGTCATGCATATGAATGATGTCACATGACTGTGATCAACATCAAATAACAACAATAGTCATGCATATGAATGATGTCACATGACTGTGATCAACATCAAATAACAACAATAGTCATGCATATGAATGATGTCACATAACTGTGATCAACATCAAATAACAACAATAGTCATGCATATGAATGATGTCACATGACTGTGATCAACATCAAATAACAACAATAGTCATGCATATGAATGATGTCACATGACTGTGATCAACATCAAATAACAACAATAGTCATGCATATGAATGATGTCACATGACTGTGATCAACATCAAATAAATAACACAACAATAGTCATGCATATGAATGATGTCACATGACTGTGATCAACATCAAATAACAACAATAGTCATGCATATGAATGATGTCACATGACTGTGATCAACATCAAATAACAACAATAGTCATGCATATGAATGATGTCACATGACTGTGATCAACATCAAATAACAACAATAGTCATGCATATGAATGATGTCACATGACTGTGATCAACATCAAATAACAACAATAGTCATGCATATGAATGATGTCACATGACTGTGATCAACATCAAATAACAACAATAGTCATGCATATGAATGATGTCACATGACTGTGATCAACATCAAATAACAACAATAGTCATGCATATAAATGATGTCACATGACTGTGATCAACATCAAATAAATAACACAACAATAGTCATGCATATGAATGATGTCACATGACTGTGATCAACATCAAATAACAACAATAGTCATGCATATGAATGATGTCACATGACTGTGATCAACATCAAATAAATAACACAACAATAGTCATGCATATGAATGATGTCACATGACTGTGATCAACATCAAATAACAACAATAGTCATGCATATGAATGATGTCACATGACTGTGATCAACATCAAATAACAACAATAGTCATGCATATGAATGATGTCACATGACTGTGATCAACATCAAATAACAACAATAGTCATGCATATAAATGATGTCACATGACTGTGATCAACATCAAATAACAACAATAGTCATGCATATGAAAGATGTCACATGACTGTGATCAACATCAAATAACAACAATAGTCATGCATATGAATGATGTCACATGACTGTGATCAACATCAAATAACAACAATAGTCATGCATATAAATGATGTCACATGACTGTGATCAACATCAAATAACAACAATAGTCATGCATATGAATGATGTCACATGACTGCATATGAATGATGTCACATGACTGCATATGAATGATGTCACATGACTGCATATGAATGATGTCACATGACTGCATATGAATGATGTCACATGACTGCATATGAATGATGTCACATGACTGCATATGAATGATGTCACATGACTGCATATGAATGATGTCACATGACTGCATATGAATGATGTCACATGACTGCATATGAATGATGTCACATGACTGCATATGAATGATGTCACATGACACTTCAGTCAAATATTCATGGAAATTCAATGATTAACAGAATGAATCACAACTCTTTTTTTTAACAAGGGGAGACATTGATGACAGTGTGTGTGTGTGTGTGTGTGTGTGAGAGTGTGTGAGTGTGTGTGTGTGTGTGTGTGTGAGTGTGTGAGTGTGTGTGTGTGTGTGTGTGAGAGTGTGTGTGAGTGTGTGTGTGTGTGAGAGTGTGTGTGAGTGTGTGTGTGTGTGTGTGTGTGTGTGTGTGTGTGTGTGTGTGTGTGTGTGTGTGTGTGTGTGTGTGTGTGTGTGTGTGTGAGAGTGTGTGTGTGTGACAGGCGCTCCAAATAAATAAAGGCGTGTTGTAACTCTACTGACAAATGTTGACTTGTGAGCATCCCGACAGCTTGGCCACGCTAACAGTGGACCCCCCACCACGCTGACACTGTGTGTGTGTGTGTGTGTGTGTGTGTCTGTGTGTGTGTGTGTGTGTGTCTGTGTGTGAGAGTGTGTGTATGTATGTGTGAGTGACAGCCAGGAGGTTGAATTTGTGTGCTGACAGACTAATACTAGTATTTTTCTTCTTCTTGGCTCCACAAAATTCTTCAGCTGCAAAGTGAAATGTTTCCACTTGAGTGAGCTGCTGAGGTGCCTGGACACACCACTTACTTCCTGTACCACTAATCACTTCCTGTACCACTAATCACTTCCTTTACTTCCTGTACCACTAATGACTTCCTGTACCACTAATCACTTCCTTTACTTCCTGTACCACTAATGAATTCCTTTACTTCCTGTACCACTAATGACTTACTTTACTTCCTGTACCATTAATGACTTCCTTTACTTCCTGTACCACTAATCACTTCCTTTACTTCCTGTACCACTAATCACTTCCTGTACCACTAATGACTTCCTTTACTTACTGTACCACTAATGACTTCCTTTACTTCCTGTACCACTAATGACTTCCTTTACTTCCTGTACCACTAATGACTTCCTTTACTTCCTGTACCACTAATGACTTCCTTTACTTCCTGTACCACTAATGACTTCCTTTACTTCCTGTACCACTAATGACTTCCTTTACTTCCTGTACCACTAATGGCAAGGCAAGGCAAGGCAACTTTATTTGTATAGCGCTTTTCATACACAAGGCAGACTCAAAGTGCTTCACAGACAACAAAGTGAAATGAAAGAAAATAAAAGCAAAATTAAAATGCAGACAATAAAAATAAAAACAGTGCAGACGTTAAAAGTTAAAAGATTAAAAGATTTAGCTGAAAGCTAAGGTGAACATAAAAGTCTTCAGTCTAGTTTTAAAAGTAGTGAGAGTTGGGGAGAGTCTGACATCTTCAGGAAGTTTATTCCAGCTATGTGTTGCATAGTGACTGAATGATGATCTCCCTTGATTGGAGTTTACTCTTGGAACCGCTAACAGATTGCTCTCAGAAGATCTTAGTGATCTAGAGGGCTTATATAGTGGGAGCATATCAGTGATATACTTGGGCCCTAGACCATGTAGTGATTTATATGTGAGCAGGAGGATTTTGAAATCTATTCTCTGATGTACAGGGAGCCAATGTAAGGATTTAAGAATTGGTGTAATGTGCTCACATTTTTTGGTCTTTGTTAGAACTCTAGCAGCAGCGTTCTGAACAAGCTGTAGCTGCCTGACAGTTTTTTTGGGAAGACCTGCAAGGAGACCATTACAATAGTCTAGCCTACTGGTAATAAAGGCATGTACAAGTTTTTCTAAGTCTTGAGCTGACATGAGCCCTCTAAGTCTTTTTACATTTTTGAGGTGATAGTAGGCCGATTTTGTTACTGATTTGATGTGACTGTCGAAATGTAAATCAGAATCTAAAATAACCCCAAGATTTCTGGCTTTATTTGAGGTTTTCAGGGACAGTGATTGAAGGTGTTGGATGACTTTAAACCTTTCTTTTTTAGCACCAAAAACAATTATCTCACTTTTATCTTCATTTAGTTGTAGGAAATGTTGGCACATCCAGTGTTTGACTTGCTCAATGCACTGGCACAGAAGATCTATGGGGCGATAGTCATTTGGTGATAGCGCTACATAGATTTGGGTGTCATCGGCATAGCAATGATGGTCAATGTTATTATTTTGCATGATTTGTCCTAGTGGGAGCATATAGATGTTAAATAAAGTCGGCCCCAAGACTTTAGACTAATGACTTACTTTACTTCCTGTACCACTAATGACTTACTTTACTTCCTGTACCACTAATGACTTCCTTTACTTCCTGTACCACTAATGACTTCCTTTACTTCCTGTACCACTAATGACTTCCTTTACTTCCTGTACCACTAATGACTTCCTTTACTTCCTGTACCACTAATTACTTACTTTACTTCCTGTACCACTAATGACTTCCTTTACTTCCTGTACCACTAATGACTTCCTTTACTTCCTGTACCACTAATGACTTGCTGCTAATGACTTCCTGTACCACTAATGACTTCCTGTACCACTAATTACTTCCTTTACTTCCTGTACCACTAATGACTTCCTTTACTTCCTGTACCACTAATGACTTACTTTACTTCCTGTACCACTAATGACTTCCTGTACCACTAATGACTTCCTGTACCACTAATGACTTCCTTTACTTCCTGTACCACTAATGACTTCCTTTACTTCCTGTACCACTAATGACTTACTTTACTTCCTGTACCACTAATGACTTCCTTTACTTCCTGTACCACTAATGACTTCCTTTACTTCCTGTACCACTAATGACTTGCTGCTAATGACTTCCTGTACCACTAATGACTTCCTGTACCACTAATTACTTCCTTTACTTCCTGTACCACTAATGACTTCCTTTACTTCCTGTACCACTAATGACTTACTTTACTTCCTGTACCACTAATGACTTCCTGTACCACTAATGACTTCCTTTACTTCCTGTACCACTAATGACTTCCTTTACTTCCTGTACCACTAATGACTTACTTTACTTCCTGTACCACTAATGACTTTCTTTACTTCCTGTACCACTAATGACTTACTTTACTTCCTGTACCACTAATGACTTCCTGTACCACTAATGACTTCCTGTACCACTAATGACTTCCTTTACTTCCTGTACCACTAATGACTTACTTTACTTCCTGTACCACTAATGACTTACTTTACTTCCTGTACCACTAATGACTTCCTGTACCAACAATGACTTCCTTTACTTCCTGTACCACTAATGACTTCCTTTACTTCCTGTACCACTAATGACTTACTTTACTTCCTGTACCACTAATGACTTCCTTTACTTCCTGTACCACTAATGACTTCCTTTACTTCCTGTACCACTAATGACTTCCTTTACTTCCTGTACCACTAATGACTTACTTTACTTCCTGTACCACTAATGACTTTCTTTACTTCCTGTACCACTAATGACTTACTTTACTTCCTGTACCACTAATGACTTCCTGTACCACTAATGACTTCCTGTACCACTAATGACTTCCTTTACTTCCTGTACCACTAATGACTTACTTTACTTCCTGTACCACTAATGACTTACTTTACTTCCTGTACCACTAATGACTTCCTGTACCACTAATGACTTCCTTTACTTCCTGTACCACTAATGACTTCCTTTACTTCCTGTACCACTAATGACTTCCTTTACTTCCTGTACCACTAATGACTTACTTTACTTCCTGTACCACTAATGACTTACTGCTAATGACTTCCTGTACCACTATTGACTTGCTGCTAATGACTTCCTGTACCACTAATGACTTCCTGTACCACTAATGACTTCCTGTAGGACTAATGACTTCCTGTAGGACTAATGACTTGCTGCTAATGACTTCCTGTAGGACTAATGACTTGCTGCTAATGACTTCCTGTAGGACTAATGACTTGCTGCTAATGCCTTCCTGTAGGACTAATGACTTGTTGCTAATGACTTCCTGTAGGACTAATGACTTGCTGCTAATGACTTCCTGTAGGACTAATGACTTCCTGTAGGACTAATGACTTGCTGCTAATGACTTCCTGTAGGACTAATGACTTGCTGCTAATGACTTCCTGTAGGACTAATGACTTGCTGCTAATGACTTCCTGTACCACTAATGACTTCCTGTAGGACTAATGACTTGCTGCTAATGACTTCCTGTAGGACTAATGACTTGCTGCTAATGACTTCCTGTACCACTAATGACTTCCTGTACCACTAATGACTTCCTGTACCACTAATGACTTCCTGTACCACTAATGACTTGCTGCTAATGACTTCCTGTAGGACTAATGACTTGCTGCTAATGACTTCCTGTACCACTAATGACTTCCTGTACCACTAATGACTTGCTGCTAATGACTTCCTGTACCACTAATGACTTCCTGTACCACTAATGACTTCCTGTAGGACTAATGACTTCCTGTAGGACTAATGACTTGCTGCTAATGACTTCCTGTAGGACTAATGACTTGCTGCTAATGACTTCCTGTAGGACTAATGACTTGCTGCTAATGACTTCCTGTAGGACTAATGACTTGCTGCTAATGACTTCCTGTAGGACTAATGACTTGCTGCTAATGACTTCCTGTACCACTAATGACTTGCTGCTAATGACTTCCTGTACCACTAATGACTTCCTGTAGGACTAATGACTTCCTGTAGGACTAATGACTTGCTGCTAATGACTTCCTGTAGGACTAATGACTTCCTGTAGGACTAATGACTTGCTGCTAATGACTTCCTGTAGGACTAATGACTTGCTGCTAATGACTTCCTGTAGGACTAATGACTTGCTGCTAATGACTTCCTGTACCACTAATGACTTCCTGTAGGACTAATGACTTGCTGCTAATGACTTCCTGTAGGACTAATGACTTGCTGCTAATGACTTCCTGTAGGACTAATGACTTGCTGCTAATGACTTCCTGTACCACTAATGACTTCCTGTAGGACTAATGACTTGCTGCTAATGACTTCCTGTAGGACTAATGACTTGCTGCTAATGACTTCCTGTAGGACTAATGAATTGCTGCTAATGACTTCCTGTACCACTAATGACTTCCTGTAGGACTAATGACTTGCTGCTAATGACTTCCTGTAGGACTAATGACTTGCTGCTAATGACTTCCTGTAGGACTAATGACTTGCTGCTAATGACTTCCTGTAGGACTAATGACTTGCTGCTAATGACTTCCTGTACCACTAATGACTTCCTGTAGGACTAATGACCTTCTGCTAATGACTTCCTGTAGGACTAATGACTTGCTGCTAATGACTTCCTGTACCACTAATGACTTCCTGTACCACTAATGACTTCCTGTACCACTAATGACTTGCTGCTAATGACTTCCTGTAGGACTAATGACTTGCTGCTAATGACTTCCTGTACCACTAATGACTTCCTGTAGGACTAATGACTTCCTGTAGGACTAATGACTTGCTGCTAATGACTTCCTGTAGGACTAATGACTTGCTGCTAATGACTTCCTGTACCACTAATGACTTCCTGTAGGACTAATGACTTACTGCTAATGACTTCCTGTAGGACTAATGACTTGCTGCTAATGACTTCCTGTAGGACTAATGACTTGCTGCTAATGACTTCCTGTAGGACTAATGACTTGCTGCTAATGACTTCCTGTAGGACTAATGACTTGCTGCTAATGAGTGTTACCTCTTTGATGTCGTCTTTGGCCTGCTGCACTTTGTTGGAGAAGTGCAGTTTGACTTGGGCCTCTCTCTTCTTCTGCAGGAGGACTTGGTTGTCCTGCCACCTCTGCCAGGTCTTCACACGCTGCTCAAACACGCCCTGCGCGCGCACACAGTTAACACCTGCCATCCGTCAGCGTGAGCGTGTGTGAGGGTGGTGTGGCACCTTGACGGCGGCGAGCAGGCGCACGTAGTCGCCCAGCAGCTCAGACAGGAAGTAGAAGTCGGCGTGGGCCTGCTGGTGGTGCTGCTGCTCCATCTTCTCCTCCACCTCCGCCAGCTGCGACAGAGCGCGGGACAGCGCCGTGTGGTCCTCGCTGTTGCCCAACATGGCCGTCGACTTGGCGAACTGCGCCGTGTTGAGTGACAACTCTGAGGACACAATAGTGGTGTGTGTGTTGACCTGTGCTAATGCTAGCATGCAGCAAGTAGTAGGACTCTGGTGTGTGTGGCTCAAACACAAGTTAGCATATGTAGAGTGACAACTCTGAGGACACAATAGTGGTGTGTGTGTTGACATGTGCTAATGCTAGCATGCAGCAAGTAGTAGGACTCTGGTGTGTGTGGCTCAAACACAAGTTAGCATATGTAGAGTGACGACTCTGAGGACACAATAGTGGTGTGTGTGTTGACCTGTGCTAATGCTAGCATGCAGCAAGTAGTAGGACTCTGGTGTGTGTGGCTCAAACACAAGTTAGCATATGTAGAGTGACAACTCTGAGGACACAATAGTGGTGTGTGTGTTGACCTGTGCTAATGCTAGCATGCAGCAAGTAGTAGGACTCTGGTGTGTGTGGCTCAAACACAAGTTAGCATATGTAGAGTGACAACTCTGAGGACACAATAGTGGTGTGTGTGTTGACATGTGCTAATGCTAGCATGCAGCAAGTAGTAGGACTCTGGTGTGTGTGGCTCAAACACAAGTTAGCATATGTAGAGTGACAACTCTGAGGACACAATAGTGGTGTGTGTGTGTTGACCTGTGCTAATGCTAGCATGCAGCAAGTAGTAGGACTCTGGTGTGTGTGGCTCAAACACAAGTTAGCATATGTAGAGTGACAACTCTGAGGACACAATAGTGGTGTGTGTGTTGACCTGTGCTAACGCTAGCATGCAGCAAGTAGTAGGACTCTGGTGTGTGTGGCTCAAACACAAGTTAGCATGCATCAAGTTTGTAAAAAGCTACTCCATCTCGCAAGTATCCTGGAAAGAGTACCATCAAATCCAGACTATAAGCCGCCACTTTTTTCCTATGCTTTGAACCCTGCGGCTTATCAAACTGTGTGGCTAATTAGTGGATTTTTCCTAATGTTCTGTGTTCAATAGTTCTCATTACACACGTGCAGAAACACTGAAAAGGTGTGTTGTTGTTGTTGTTGTGTGCCAGCTGTTGGACAAGTTTGCTCACTGCAGGTGTAGCGGGTGGAAAATGCACTTCCTGTTTTAACGCCTTAGACTGGAAGTAAAACTTTCCTAACGATTCTACTCAATGATAAGTTTTACAATAGAACTACAACAATTCTTACTTACTGTGATGTCTGGAGGAATGTTTTCATGCATATTTGTACATGCTATTGTAATGAAACCACGCCAGCGTCGTTAGCATGAGCTAATATGCTAACTGGTTTAGGAGTGTCTGTGTTAGTATTATTAACTTATAATGACATTCTTTTTGTATTGTTTCACTTTCGTAAATTCACCAAAATGTCACCGTGGAGTTATTGAGTCTGTTTAGCTGATTGGAGAGCTAGCTTGCGCAGCTAGTGGGTCCATGATAATGACTTATGTTTTGTTTGATCAGCCGTTTTACTGCCGTGTTTCACACACCGTCTGGAAACAATTAAGGTATGTAAATAAATATTTCTGTGTGAATAACTCATTTCAAGACATATACTGTATATCTGCGGCTTATAGATTGGCGCAGCTATCCATCCATCCACCCATTTTCTACAGCTTGTCCCTTTTGGGGTCGCGGGGGGTGCTGGCTAACATATGGGAAAGCCATTATTGTGAAATGTAGTGGGTGTGGCTTATATAGCGGTGAAATAGGGGTACTTGCATTTCCATTAATGGGAAGGTGTGGCCCACCATGACAATCTAAGGACGCACCTTTCCTGTGACACACCAGCGACTCCACGCTGGCGTGAAGTTTCCTCAGCTGGACGTCCAGATTCTCAAAATGTTGCTGCTTCTCCTCAAACCACTGTGTCTCACACACACACACACACACACACACACACACACACACACATCACAATAATGAAGCCAATGTTAAGCCCCGCCCCCCTGGTCCACTCACGGCGTCCGACTCGTTCATCTTGATGGTCATCTTGTTGACGGCGTCGGCAGCTTTGTTGACCATTCGGAGGAGGCCGGCGCCGCTGAGTGCCTGCGTGCTGACGGCGCGTGGCAGCTGGACACACACACACACACACACACACATGGTCACAGCGCCCCACAGTGGAGGAGTGGGCTACTTTTCATACAATTAGCGGTTTCCTTCACCCCCCCCCCCCGGCCCCCCCGTGATTGGCCCGTCGTCCACCTTCCCGATGAGACGCCAGCCAGCGTCCGTCTGTGTGAGACAAGCTCATTTTTCTTCATTGTGTTCAAAGTTTACTTGGCCCCGCCCCCTGCAAACTCATTTATCCAGAGCGCCGGTGGTCCGGTCTCGGGGGTCCGCGCTAAACGAAGGGGAGGGGGGGGGTTTCATTTAAGCCACCCCCTCCTGGTTGTGTTTCATTAAGTGGAGCGGACGGACCGCCGCGCTCGCTCAGGCGTCCCACAATTCATCTGTTAAGTCGCTGACAGACCCCCATTTATTTCACTGGCCACGCCCCCTGTCCCCCTGGAGGACAAGAGGAGAGGTGAAAGGTTTACCTCACAACTTTCCAGGAACTGCAGGAGGTCCGGGTCCTTGAGGAGGACAGGGTGCTGTGCCGTCCTCATCAGGTACCTGCGTGCCGACAAGGCCGTCAGAGCGGGTCACCATGGCAACCAAGCACGTACCTCTCCAACGCCAAGCGCCGCTTCTCCACGAAGTCGTTGGACGACTGGTCCTCCTTGCCCACCTTCACCTTGGTCATCCCTGGGGGGACGCCACCACGCTGGTTAGGGGGGGTGCCCCGTGGCGCCCGGCGGCGCCCGCGACAACTCACCCACGATGCTCTTCTCCGGCGCCGGTGGCACGATGCAGCCCACGTGGAGGTACTTGGACGCCAGCTTGCTGTGCAGGCCCAGGAAGTCGCTGAAACGCCGCCGGACCGAGAACTCGCCCAGTCTGAAAAGAGACGAGGACGTCTGTGGCGCCGCCCCAGAGGTCAGAGGTCACTTTTCAGTGGTGGGGGGGGTGAAAGGTTGAGCACTAACCTTGGTGGTGACCTTGTAGGCCATGTAGGCGTTCATGCCGTCACCTGGCGACACAAGTCACATGACTCAGTCAGGACGCACTTTGACCCTGGAACAGACTTTCTATGTCAAGACTTCACTCACCCACTTTCTCAGGGTCTGACACACTGATGTGCACCTCACCTCCACCCTCCACCTCCACCTGCTGACACAACCACAACATCTCACTCCTCTCTCTCTCTCTCTCTCGCTCTCTGTGTGTGTGTGTGTGTGTGTGTGTGTGTGTGTGTGTGTGTGTGTGTGTGTGTGTGTGTGTGTGTGTGTGTGTGTGTGTGTGTGTGTGTGTGACCTCGTCAAAGGAAGAGTGTGTAAACATGTCGTCATGGGCGTGGCCGATGAGAGGAGTGATGACGGAGCATGGCGGCGTGATGGGGGTGATGGCGGGGGAGGGGCCGTCAGACAGCAGGACTTCCCTCTCTGGACTGTCCAGGGACACTTCCTCTGTGGCCTCTACACATGCAAACACACAAATACTTACTTACATACATATACATATACACATACATATATATACACATACATATATATACACATACATATATATATACATACATATATATACACATACATATATATACACATACATATATATATATACATACATATATATATACATACATATATATACATACATATATATACACATACATATATATACACATACATATATATACACATACATATATATATACATACATATATATACACATACATATATATACACATACATATATATATATACATACATATATATATACATACATATATATACATACATATATATACACATACATATATATACACATACATATATATACACATACATATATATATACATACATATATATACACATACATATATATACACATACATATATATATATACATACATATATATATACATACATATATATACATACATATATATACACATACATATATATACACATACATATATATACACATACATATATATACACATACATATATATACACATACATATATATATACATACATATATATACACATACATATATATATATACATACATATATATATATATACATACATATATATATACATACATATATATACATACATATATATACACATACATATATATACACATACATATATATATACACATACATATATATACACATACATATATATATACATACATATATATATACATACATATATATACACATACATATATATACACATACATATATATACACATATATATATATATACATACATATATATACACATACATATATATATACATACATATATATATACATACATATATATACACATACATATATATATAAATACATATATATACAAACCCCGTTTCCATTAGGGATGTGCGTATCGATCCTGTGGTATCGATATATCGATACTCACACGCTACTCATTTGGCATCACTTTTCTGAAAAAAGTATGGATATAAACCAAAAAAGGGCGTGTGGGGGGTGCAAGCATCACTTTCAGATGTTTTTGATGACTTACTTAACTTCCTATGTGCTGGGACACACCTGTACCTGGCAGAGTATAGAGCTGGCCCAGTCACGTGACAGGAGACAGCCAATGAGCGTCGTCAACGTGCAACACACACACACACACACACACACACACACACACACACACACACACACAGCCAGCCGACATATCCAGTGTTGTCCAATTGTTGACTTAAAACAGGCATTGTTTGTTTGTTTTTTTAGTAATGTTTACTGAATATTTTTGTTTAAATGATTATCCTAAATTCAAATAATTTCCACACAGGGGAATTTACTGTTAGTTGAAAATTGCTTGAATATTTAAAACAAGATAAGAAAGAAATACAATTTGGAGATTCTTCATCTTTGCATTACACTTTTATTTTTTTCCAAGAAAATCTTGAATATATGATTGAATGTGATTTTGGTTTTAATCTGTTACATGATTTCTTACATTTCGAAAACATTAGCCTATTTCATATTTCATTAATTGCTAATTATATCACAAACTTTAAAAAATAACTGCAGCTTCTTGCAATTTGGATTTGACTGTTAATTGGAAAGCCCTAATATTTAATTATTATTATATATAATATATAGTTATTATTATATATAATATTTAATTTATTTTTCATATTTGTTATTTATTTTAATTTTACTTTTATTATATATTGACCATAATAAATGTGGTATAAATGGTCTGTATTTGTCTTGTGATTTGTCTTAAATAATAACAATAGTAATAATATTTTTGACTGACAAAAAAATTGCCAATAAAAAATTATTGGTATCGGTATCGGTATCGGTATCGATGAAAATGCAAGAAAAAGTATCGGTATCGTATTGAATCCTAAAAGTGTGGTATCGCCCATCCCTAGTTTCCATATGAGTTGGGAAATGGTGTTAGATGTAAATATAAACAGAATACAATGATTTGTAAATCCTTTTCAAGCCATATTCAGTTGAATATGCTACAAAGACAACATATTTCATGTTCAAACTCATAAACTTTCTTTTTTTTGCAAATAATCATTAACTTAGAATTTCATGGCTGCAACACGTGCCAAAGTAGTTGGGAAAGGGCATGTTCACCACTGTGTTACATGGCCTTTCCTTTGAACAACACTCAGTAAAGGTTTGGGAAGTGAGGAGACACATTTTTGAAGTGGAATTATGTCCCATTCTTGCTTGATGTACAGCTTAAGTTGTTCAACAGTCCGGGGGTCTCCCTTCTCACATTGCAGGTGCCACACATTTTCAATGTCTGGACTACAGGCAGGCCAGTCTAGTACCCGCACTCTTTTACTATGAAGCCACGTTGATGTAACACGTGGCTTGGCATTGTCTTGCTGAAATAAGCAGGGGCGTCCATGGTAACGTTGCTTGGATGGCAACATATGTTGCTCCAAAAGCTGTATGTACCTTTCAGCATTAATGGTGCCTTCACAGATGTGTAAGTTACCCACGTCTTGGCCACTAATACACCCCCATACCATCACACATGCTGCCTTTTACACTTTGCGACTATAACAATCCGGATGGTTCTTTTCCTCTTTGGTCCGGAGGACACGACGTCCACAGTTTCCAAAAACAATTAGAAATGTGGACTCGTCAGACCACAGAACACTTTTCCACTTTGTATCAGTCCATCTTAGATGAGTTGGAGGCCCAGCGAAGCCGACGGCGTTTCTGGGTGTTGTTGATAAAGGGTTTTCGCCTTGCATAGGAGAGTTTTAACTTGCACTTACAGATGTAGCGACCAACTGTAGTTACTGACAGTGGCTTTCTGAAGTGTTCCTGAGCCCATGTGGTGATGTCCTTTACACACTGATGTGGCTTGTTGCTGCAGTACAGCCTGAGGGATGGAAGGTCACGGGCTTAGCTGCTTACCTGCAGTGATTTCTCCACATTCTCTGAACCCTTTGATGATATTACGGAGTGTAGATGGTGAAATCCCTCAATTCCTTGCAATAGCTGCTTGAGAAAGGTTGTTCTTAAACTGTTCAACAATTTGCTCAGGCATTTGTTGACAAAGTGGTGACCCTCGCCCCATCCTTGTTTGTGAATGACTGAGCATTTCATGGAATCTACTTTTATACCCAATCATGGCACCCACCTGTTCCCAATTAGCCTGCACACCTGTGGGATGTTCCAAATAAGTGTTTGATGAGCATTCCTCAACTTTATCAGTATTTATTGCCACCTTTCACAACTTCTTTGTCACGTGTTGCTGACATCAAATTCTAAAGTTAATGATTATTTGCAAAAAAAAGAATGTTTATGAGTTAGAACATGAAATATGTTGTCTTTGTAGCATATTCAACTGAATATGGCTTGAAAAGGATTTGCAAATCATTGTATTCTGTTTATATTTACATCTAACACCATTTCCCAACTCACATGGAAACGGGGTTTGTAGAAGAGCAGGCAGCAGCTCACACATTCTCATACTTTCTGTAACATCCAGGAAGAAATGATGTCAGCCATCTTGAAAAATGTCTCAACCATAATCTAAAATTGTTTTGGTTTTTTTAATGTTGGCAATATTTTAGGGTGTACCCGCCTTCCACCTGATTGTAGCTGGGATAGGCTCCAGCACCCTCGCCACCCCAAAGGGAATAAGCGGTAGAAAATGGATGGATGGATATTTTAGGGTTCCTCACAAGGAAACTTATTCAATGCATAAAAAGCTATACAATTGAGTAGATGTGAGTTATTGTCATGTAAAGAAATGTTGTATTTTGACCACATTTCCCTTATTTTGAAATGCAAATGTTGCTGCTCCTCTGAGACACGTAATAGAGGCGTTGGTGAAGTCTTCTTTTGTTTCCAAAGTAAAGACCCATCATTCAGCATGATGTCACTACTGCTCCCACACTTCCCAATAAATGATGTTAAGACAAATACTTTTATGTTGAAATCACTTTCACCGCATATGAACATCCACTCCAAAAGTGGTGTAGCGGCCTCCTTGACCACTGACAATCACAGCGGGCCATGGAAACACCCACGCCAGGGAGGATCTGACAAGATGGCGGCCGTCAACAAGCCCCGTGTGTACCTGCAAACAGGTCATCTGCGTCGTCGTCAAAGAAGAAGTCCTGTTTGGGCCCGTTGCTCTTGGTGCTGATGTCCAGACGGGCCGGGTCTGCCTGACACAGGAAGTGAGAAAAAAAGGTAAGCATCAAACGCCCACTTCCACCTGAGGCACCCAGACATGTGACTGTCACATATTGACATTGACACACACACACACACACACACACACACACACACACACACACACACACACACACACACACACACACACACACACACACACACACACACACACACACACACACACACACACACACACACACCTGAGTACACACTTCACATTAAAAACAACACTTTTTTTCTTGTTTTCCAAGGTCAAGCTGAGTGGACAGAAACTTCCTCCCTGCTGACACTCACTCAGGACAACTAAGTGCTGACCTGACGAAAAGTGTCAATCACTTCATCCAACAACAACAAGCACATTTCATCAAACTTTGAGTAAAATAATAACAATCTACACAAAGTAAACATTACTATTATTAGTTGGTCACAGTTGCTGCCTTTCTTATAGTTTATGAACAGGTGGATAGTTACCTTGCCACTAATAAACTCATGTACACATTCCAATCTGACTTCAGAACTAACCACTCCACTGACACATGCCTTCTCTATCTGACTTCAGAACTAACCACTCCACTGACACATGCCTTCTCTATCTGACTTCAGAACTAACCACTCCACTGACACATGCCTTCTCTATCTGACTTCAGAACTAACCACTCCACTGACACATGCCTTCTCTATCTGACTTCAGAACTAACCACTCCACTGACACATGCCTTCTCTATCTGACTTCAGAACTAACCACTCCACTGACACATGCCTTCTCTATCTGACTTCAGAACTAACCACTCCACTGACACATGCCTTCTCTATCTGACTTCAGAACTAACCACTCCACGGACACATGCCTTCTCTATCTGACTTCAGAACTAACCACTCCACTGACACATGCCTTCTCTATCTGACTTCAGAACTAACCACTCCACTGACACATGCCTTCTCTATCTGACTTCAGAACTAACCCCTCCACTGACACATGCCTTCTCTATCTGACTTCAGAACTAACCACTCTACTGACACACGCCTTCTCTATCTGACTTCAGAACTAACCACTCCACTGACACATGCCTTCTCTATGTGAGCGACCACATCAAACATGAGGTGGACGCGGGCAAATACTGCGGCATGGTCATGCTGGACCTTCAGAAGGCCTTTGACACCGTTAACCACGCTATACTGTTGGATAAGCTCAGAGCAATCGGATTCAACAAAACCTCATGGAGCTGGATGCAATCTTACTTGGAGGGGAGGGAACAGGTGGTAGAGGTGAACGGCACCGTGTCCCCCCCCCCCTCTCAGTGAGCTGTGGAGTCCCCCAAGGCAGTATATTGGGACCTTTACTGTTCCTAATATACATAAACCACATGTCATCGGCATGCGACTGTGAATTGTTCTTGTTTGCGGATGACTCTGCCCTGCTGGTATCAGACAAGGACAAGTCACAGGTGGAGAAAATCCTCAGTGCTGAGCTCTGTAGAACTTGCACCTGGCTCGCTGACAACAAGCTATCCATCCACTTGGGTAAAACTGAATCCATCCTGTTTGGGTCCCACATCAACCTTAAGAAAGTCAATGACGTCACTATAAAAGTGGGTGACATTGTTATCACCAGGAAAGATGAGGTCACCTACCTAGGTTCCATTCTAGAGGCTAATCTTTCCTGTGATAAAATGGCAACCAAGGTCATCAAAAAGGTCAACCAACGAACGAGATTTCTCTACAGAATCTCCTCTCTGGTCAACAAAAGCACCATGAAGATTCTGGCGGGAACTCTCGTTCAACCCTTTTTCCATTACGCATGCACCTCCTGGTACCCTAGCACCTCCAAAACCCTCAAATCTAAACTCCAAACATCCCAGAACAAGCTAGTCAGATTACTTCTAGACCTCCACCCCAGATCACACCTCACTCCTACCCACTTCTCCAAAGTGGGCTGGCTCGAGGTGGAGGACAGAGTTAAACAACTTGCACTGAGCCTAGTCTATAAAATCCACTACACCTCCCTGATACCCAAGTACATGTCAAACTACTTCCTTAACGTAAATGACCGCCATAACCACAACACCAGGGGGAGCTCCACTAACCACGTTAAACCCAGATTCCGAACTAACAAAGGTCTTAACTCATTCTCTTTCTATGCCACATCAATGTGGAATGCACTCCCAACAGGTGTAAAAGAAAGGGCATCTCTATCCTCCTTCAAAAGCGCACTAAAAGAACACCTCCAGACAACTTCAACCCTAAACTAACACCCTCCCTTCCACATCATACCTCCCCGGATTGTAAATAATCAAATGTAGATACTTGTTTTTATGCTGTCTGATCTCTCTCTCTATGTCCACTACTTGCTGTACATATCCTACCAAGTCAGTCCTACACTGTTTCAATGTCCATTTCTCTGATGATGCAATTGTTGATGACTGAAGTGCTGATAGCAACCAAACCCCCCCCCCCCCCCCCCCATTCAATGTATATACTCTGATGATGAACTTGTGTGATGACTGTATTATGATGATAGTATATATGATAGTATATATCTGTATCATGAATCAATTTAAGTGGACCCCGACTTAAACAAGTGTAAAAACTTATTGGGGTGTTACCATTTAGTGGTCAATTGTACGGAATATGTGCTGCTGAATATGTACTACTAATAAAAGTTTTAATCAATCAATGTTCACGTTACATTATTCCTGCAGTCCGTGAACGCCCCATACTCACCTGCATGACTGTCACCTGACATTATTATTATTATTATTGTGATTGTAACCATTATTATTATTATTATAATTGCCATTGTAACCACAGAAGGTTTCTACTGTTGTGTCATGACTTTCTTTTGCTCTCACTAACATTATTTCATAAGCTTGGCGCCTTTGAAGGCTCCCCCCGTCCTGCCCGCTGCCCTCGGCCTCCTCACCTCCCGAGGGCCCGCCAGCTCCGGGAACAGGTCCTCGGCGTCCTCCAGCTCCTGGAAGTCGCTGTGTTGGTCCGCAGGGAGGCTGAGGCTGAGGCTGGGTGTGTCCGCCATGTCTGCGTGCTTCCGGGGCGGCCAAGCTAGCGAGCTAACGTCCACTAGCTTGCCTGGCAGCCAGGCGGGGGAGGCGGGGCGAGGAGTCACGTGACGCCTCGGCGCGGTCATGTGACCGGAAGTCACAAGCGAGACGCAACGCTGTCGAGGTCTCACTTCGTAGCCTTTCTTGGAAAACACGTCAATTCCTTTAAAGCTCGTTTGTGTATTGAAAAACAATTATTTCACCAGCACAAGTCAAGTTATGCGTTCAGCCTGCTGCACAGATTGTATTCATGACAAGAAAAAGACGCAAGCGCAATAAGGTGTTTTTCGTTGAACGGTGACAATAGACGATCTTCGTATCCTAGCGTTCTCGCCCTTTCCACGCTGTTAAACTTAGTGTAACCGAGGGTTTATATATATATATATCGCCTATACTGTATAATAGTACAAAATAACAAACACGGAGGCTCCAGTTTTACACGAGGACCACTTTATTTCCTTTCTTTTCAAAACTCCGCTCCACCACAACGTGTCACCACTTCCGCTCTCCGCGCCTTCAGAATAAGAGCTCATGGCATATACTGTATAACAGCTTACAACAGGAACTTAACATCACAAAGAGGCAAGTCCGTAAAAATAAGTTATATTAGCATCTCCACGTTGTGTCACAATGTTGTTTTTAAAAGATGTCACAATGTTGCTTTAAAAGGAGCGACGCTCACATGGACCTGAAAGTGCGGCGCTGACTTCCGGTGTGACTGCACGGTTAGCTCCGTTAGCATGGATGCTAACATGAAGACAATGGAGGAGTTTGCTGCGGTCTTATCAAATGTAACCATGAGAGGTAAACTATTACAGTATTATAATGTAAATAAGTATTATAACCACCTCTGTGACGTCACCGACACTGTAACCAAGAGTTGCGTGTGTTATGATTATGTTGATGATTACAGACCACTTTTTGAAATCATGTTGTAGCTGATGTGTAAACATGATGCTTGTTTATTTGACTTTAGAGAGTACTAGTCAAACTTGGTGCAATTAGAGAGTACTAGTCAAACTTGCTGCAATTAGAGAGTACTAGTCAAACTTGGTGGTGCAATTAGAGAGTACTAGTCAAACTTGGTGCAATTAGAGAGTACTAGTCAAACTTGGTGGTGCAATTAGAGAGTACTAGTCAAACTTGGTGGTGCAATTAGAGAGTACTAGTCAAACTTGGTGGTGCAATTAGAGAGTACTAGTCAAACTTGGTGGTGCAATTAGAGAGTACTAGTCAAACTTGGTGCAATTAGAGAGTACTAGTCAAACTTGGTGGTGCAATTAGAGAGTACTAGTCAAACTTGGTGGTGCAATTAGAGAGTACTAGTCAAACTTGGTGCAATTAGAGAGTACTAGTCAAACTTGGTGGTGCAATTAGAGAGTACTAGTCAAACTTGGTGCAATTAGAGAGTACTAGTCAAACTTGGTGGTGCAATTAGAGAGTACTAGTCAAACTTGGTGGTGCAATTAGAGAGTACTAGTCAAACTTGGTGCAATTAGAGAGTACTAGTCAAACTTGGTGCAATTAGAGAGTACTAGTCAAACTTGGTGCAAGCCTTTGATTGGTTAGTTTAAAAAGAATCCACATGCTTCATTGAAAGTGTCACATCCCCCACAGACGTGCAGGACAAGTCCATGCAGACGGAGGAGGTGATGCACGCCAGCACGGGTGACGGCGGCGTCAACACGGACGTGGACTGGGAGGCGCAGGTGGCGGCCATGTTTGCGTACAGTGACGTCCTGGCCAAGGAGCACAGTGAGATGATGAAGTCGCGGGAACAGGACGAGGGCGAGCGAGGCGAGCGGACGCAGCAGCTGCAGAAGAAGAAGTCGCAGACCACCCGCCAGCATCAGGTGACATCTGTGGCGGCGTTTTGCTCTCCTGGCTGTTAACCTGCGAGCGCTGCAGGTCCTGCTGGAGAAACTGGAGTCGCTGCGAGTGAAGCTGCAGCTCAACAACGCCAAGAGCAGCAAGAAGAACTTCCTGTCCAAGAAGCAGGAGATGACGTCGGAGAGGAGCCGCGCCGAGGAGGAGAGGAGCAGGTGAGGTCTTTTTCTTCGCTCAGACGGGGCCACCTTCGTCGTCTGACTCCGCCCACCAGGCTGGCCCAGGAGCTGCGGCAGAGCGACGCCAAGCTGGCGGCGCTGACGGAGGAGCAGCGCGAGGAGCAGCGGCGCTGGCAGGAGGAGCTGGAGGTGCTGAGGAAGGAGGTGCAGCAGGTGGCCAAGGAGACCAGGGAGGCGGAGAAGAGCGCCGGGCAGGACGAGCTCGCCGCCGTGGAGATGCAGCGGGACGTGGCCATGGGGCGCATCAAGGCCTGGCTGGCCGAGGTTAGCTCCTCCCCCTGGTGGAGAGGTGTGGCGCTGACCGCTGCTGTGTTGCAGGTGGCGCAGTACCTGAGCGTGCTGCAGAGGGTCTTCCCGCAGCAGTACCAGCAGGAGAAGCCCACCTGGGCCGGCAAGGAGGCGGCCGTGCGCAGGAACCAGGCCGAGCTGCAGCGCCGCTTCCAGGAGGTCCTGCAGCTGCTCCAGCAGGGCCGCGACCTGGAGTCCCTGCCCAGGATCAACGTGGCCGCACTGCCGCACGTGCCCACGGTATGGCCCCGCCCACTTTTCAATCCCAACGCAGCGCTGACCACTTGTCCTTCGTCTCGCAGGCCGACCTCAAGTTCAGACAGATGATGAACTCGCTGCTTCCTGCCCCCCCACCCAGACCCAACTACTTCCAGCCCCCGCCTCACTACCACCCCCAATACTTCCAACCGCCCCCGCACTACCTGCCGCGCCACGCCATGCCCCCGCCACCCTACCCCCCCTACGTCAGAGCTCCTGCCAGGTTGCCGCCGCCTCCCAGCCAGTCCTTGACCACGCCCGCCTACCCGGTGGTCCCCTCGCCGCCTCCGCCGCCCTCCGGCCCCCTGGAGAAGGTGCTGGACCGGCTGGGGGCTCGCTTCCCGCAGTGCAGCAGGAACCAGCTGACGCTGCTGCTGCAGCAGGTGAAGAGCGCCCGGGGAACTCTGGCCGGGATGTCCGTGGACCAGGTGGCCGAGCAGGTGGGCCTCAAGCTGGCCCAGGGCGACGCCTTCCCCTCCAGGCCGCCGCCGCCAGCCAGCCAGCTGTGCCTCATGTGCCAGAACGCCGTGGACCCCGAGAGCCGCCACCCGCTGAGCTGTTCCCACGCCATCCATCAGGACTGCATACGCATCTGGCTGCAGTCTAGTCCTAACAAGTCCTGTCCTTTCTGCCCCGCCAAGTGAACCTTTGGTCTCCTTTTTCAATCAAATCTACTTTTGGACTGAAGTCCAACAGCTCAACTGTCTTCTTGGCGTCCAGCTCAGCTGCCCAAACCTCAAGTCACGTTTCAGTTTTGCCTCAAAATATCACTTTTTCATAAAATATTATAGCGTCAATAGATGGACTTAACTCTTTGCTGGATTTGTCAACGTCATTCAGTCTGTGGTTTCCCCGGGCAACACCGGAAATGTGGCCCGTGTAAACCCATCCGACCGGAAGTCTACCAATACACATACTTCTGTGGCGGAGTACAGTAGAGACACGATGCACGTTCATATTGTCAACATACACTAGCGTTCAAAAGTTTGGGGTCACATGTAAATGTCCTTATTTTTGAAGGAAAAGCACTGTACTTTTCAATGAAGATAATAATAATAATAATAATGGATTAGATTTATATAGCGCTTTTCTAGACACTCAAAGCGCTTCACAGAGAAGTGAGAACCCATCATAACTTTAAACTAGTCTTAACTTTACAGAAATACACTCTATACATTGCTAATGTGCTAAATGACTATTCTAGCTGCAAATGTCTGCTTTTTGGTGCAATATCTACATATAGGCCCATTTCCAGCAACTATCACTCCAGTGTTCTAATGGTACAATGTGTTTGCTCATTGGCTCAGAAGGCTAATTGATGATTAGAAAACCCTTGTGCAATCATGTTCACACATCTGAAAACACTTTAGCTCGTTACAGAAGCTACAAAACTGACCTTTTGAGCAGATTGAGTTTCTGGAGCATCACATTTGTGGGCTCAATTAAACACTCAAAATGGCCAGAAAAAGAGAACTTTTATCTGAAACTCGACAGTCTATTCTTGTTCTTAGAAATGAAGGCTCGAACACTAAATTGTTTGGGTGACCCCAAACTTTTGAACGGTAGTGTACTTCTGTGGCTGAGTACAGTAAAGACACGATGCACGTTCATATTGTCAACACATTAAAAAAATGTGTTGAAGGCTCACCTCAGCTGAAGATACTCGCTGTTGTTGTTGTTGTCTTCGAGCCACACAGTTGATGTCTTTCTACTGTGCTAATAATGACATTTCTACTGTGCTAATAATGACATTTCTACTGTGCTAATAATGACATTTGTCGTGCTCGTAGAGCGTGTATTATGTTGTTGGCCTGGCGCATGTAAACAACACTGGAAGTGTATTAGCTGAGGGGGCGTGGCTAAAGGATAGAGAAATGTGAATTATTTGCATGCATGTTTTGTCCTTTGCCATGATAATAATGTTAGTAAATGACGTAGTACAACAATGTGTGCTACATGAGGTTGGTGGAAGGTCAATAGTTGCAGGAAATGTCGTCTTAATTTCCCACATTTCCTTTCTGGCCGATAGAAATGTTCCTCTTTTGTCCTCCAATGGCCGCCGACACGCCTTCTTGTCCTTGTAAAGGAGAAGGAAGTTGTACAAACATGGCAACGCTGAAAACCTCTTCCTAAATGTGTATTCTTTCAAATTAGCAACATTTAGAATCAAAATAAAAATCGTGATTTTGATGTGAATACATTTTTTCGAGACGGTTGCCCTTTTGTCCGGCCCCCCCGTGCACGTGGCCGTCACCTTTATTTTGCGGGGGGTCGCGAACGTGTCCCAGGAGGAAATAAAAGGTGCGACCGAGACGAGGCGGGAAAAGGCACGTGGTCCACGAGGCGTGTCGGAGGTCAATGGCTGTTTTGGAGGAGCGTCAATTCCTGTTGTTGACGGGCCAGGAAGTGCCCCCGCCAATTAAAAGTGATGGACTGCGTGAAAGCAGCACATAAATAACAGACATAAAAATCCATAGCTGTCAAAGCTCATCTCAGACGTGTGCCCGCTAAGCCCCGCCCCCCCCCAGCCCTTAAAGGTGTGATTCATCAGGCTATTCCCACAGGTGTTCATGTAGAGAAGTCGGCCATGCTTGTTTAGCTAATAGTGTGGCTGCTAGCTCATGTTGCACATGATGGAGGGCGGCCATTAGGACCAGGCCCATTAGGCCGGGCGGCCGTCAGACCTCATCAATCCAGTCTGCTAAGTGGACCTTTTTCACAACCTTAAACCACATTGTGCTTTATTAGTGCGCTCCCTCGTGACCACGCCAGCATCTTCTCAACATTGCTCAGCTCTGGACAAATATACCTTTGACTGAATGCTTAGCTTGCTGCTAACAATGCTTAGCTTGCTGATAACAATGCTTAGCTTGCTGCTAACAATGCTTAGCTTGCTGCCAACAATGCTTAGCTTGCTGCCAACAATGCTTAGCTTGCTGCTAACAATGCTTAACTTGCTGCTAACAATGCTTAACTTGCTGCCAACAATGCTTAGCTTGCTGCCAACAATGCTTAGCTTGCTGCTAACAATGCTTAGCTTGCTGCTAACAATGCTTAGCTTGCTGCTAACAATGCTTAGCTTGCTGCCAACAATGCTTAGCTTGCTGCTAACAATGCTTAGCTTGCTGCCAACAATGCTTAGCTTGCTGCTAACAATAGCCTGCACAAGATGGAGAGACATTACAGAAGTTAAATAAGGTCATTTATTGCATTTACGTCAGGGGTGTCCAAACTTCTCCCCCTGAGGGATGTTGTAAAGCATGAGGACTCCCTCAATGTTGTAAAGCATGAAGACTCCCTCAATGTTGTAAAGCATGAAGACTCCCTCAATGTTGTAAAGCATGAAGACTCCCTCAATGTTGTAAAGCATGAAGACTCCCTCAATGTTGTAAAGCATGAAGACTCCCTCAATGTTGTAAAGCATGAGGACTCCCTCAATGTTGTAAAGCATGAGGACTCCCTCAATGTTGTAAAGCATGAGGACTCCCTCAATGTTGTAAAGCATGAGGACTCCCTCAATGTTGTAAAGCATGAAGACTCCCTCAATGTTGTAAAGCATGAGGACTCCCTCAATGTTGTAAAGCATGAAGACTCCCTCAATGTTGTAAAGCATGAGGACTCCCTCAATGTTGTAAAGCACGAGGACTCCCTCAATGTTGTAAAGCATGAGGACTCCCTCAATGTTGTAAAGCATGAAGACTCCCTCAATGTTGTAAAGCATGAAGACTCCCTCAATGTTGTAAAGCATGAAGACTCCCTCAATGTTGTAAAGCATGAGGACTCCCTCAATGTTGTAAAGCATGAAGACTCCCTCAATGTTGTAAAGCATGAGGACTCCCTCAATGTTGTAAAGCATGAAGACTCCCTCAATGTTGTAAAGCATGAAGACTCCCTCAATGTTGTAAAGCATGAAGACTCCCTCAATGTTGTAAAGCATGAGGACTCCCTCAATGTTGTAAAGCATGAAGACTCCCTCAATGTTGTAAAGCATGAAGACTCCCTCAATGTTGTAAAGCATGAAGACTCCCTCAATGTTGTAAAGCATGAGGACTCCCTCAATGTTGTAAAGCACGAGGACTCCCTCAATGTTGTAAAGCATGAAGACTCCCTCAATGTTGTAAAGCATGAGGACTCCCTCAATGTTGTAAAGCATGAGGACTCCCTCAATGTTGTAAAGCATGAAGACTCCCTCAATGTTGTAAAGCATGAAGACTCCCTCAATGTTGTAAAGCATGAAGACTCCCTCAATGTTGTAAAGCATGAAGACTCCCTCAATGTTGTAAAGCATGAAGACTCCCTCAATGTTGTAAAGCATGAAGACTCCCTCAATGTTGTAAAGCATGAGGACTCCCTCAATGTTGTAAAGCATGAAGACTCCCTCAATGTTGTAAAGCATGAGGACTCCCTCAATGTTGTAAAGCATGAAGACTCCCTCAATGTTGTAAAGCATGAAGACTCCCTCAATGTTGTAAAGCATGAGGACTCCCTCAATGTTGTAAAGCATGAAGACTCCCTCAATGTTGTAAAGCATGAAGACTCCCTCAATGTTGTAAAGCATGAAGACTCCCTCAATGTTGTAAAGCATGAGGACTCCCTCAATGTTGTAAAGCATGAGGACTCCCTCAATGTTGTAAAGCATGAGGACTCCCTCAATGTTGTAAAGCATGAGGACTCCCTCAATGTTGGTGACCATTAAAGGTTCCAGTCATCGAAATATTGAAAATAAGTCATATATTAATATTTGTATTTTATTTATAACATTTATAGATGAACTTGTGATGTACAGTACAACACTTCACTTTCTCCACGTGTTACCTTACATCTTATTGCAGTCCATTTTGTCCTCAAAATTCTACACACAATACCCGTACTGCCCGTGAGCAAGTTATTGATGACTTAGTTTGTGTGCAAATGTATTAAGAAGAAGAAAGAAATGATTCAATACTTTGTTGATGCACCTTTGGCACACCTGCCTTAGGTGGAAGTAGATACAATGGCTACCAGCCCAGAAGGAAGAACCCGGGTGCAACTAAGTAGAACTACTGTAGTTCATGGAAGAACCCGGGTGCAACTAAGTACAACTACTGTAGTTCATGGAAGAACCCGGGTGCAACTAAGTAGAACTACTGTAGTTCATGAAAGAACCCGGGTGCAACTAAGTACAACTACTGTAGTTCATGGAAGAACCCGGGTGCAACTAAGTACAACTACTGTAGTTCATGGAAGAACCCGGGTGCAACTAAGTACAACTACTGTAGTTCATGGAAGAACCCGGGTGCAACTAAGTAGAACTACTGTAGTTCATGGAAGAACCCGGGTGCAACTAAGTAGAACTACTGTAGTTCATGGAAGAACCCGGGTGCAACTAAGTAGAACTACTGTAGTTCATGGAAGAACCCGGGTGCAACTAAGTAGAACTACTGTAGTTCATGGAAGAACCCGGGTGCAACTAAGTAGAACTACTGTAGTTCATGGAAGAACCCGGGTGCAACTAAGTACAACTACTGTAGTTCATGGAAGAACCCGGGTGCAACTAAGTAGAACTACTGTAGTTCATGGAAGAACCCGGGTGCAACTAAGTAGAACTACTGTAGTTCATGGAAGAACCCGGGTGCAACTAAGTAGAACTACTGTAGTTCATGAAAGAACCCGGGTGCAACTAAGTAGAACTACTGTAGTTCATGGAAGAACCCGGGTGCAACTAAGTAGAACTACTGTAGTTCATGGAAGAACCCGGGTGCAACTAAGTAGAACTACTGTAGTTCATGGAAGAGAATGTAAAAGTGCTTTAAAACACAGACTGGAAACCAGCGCAGTGGTCTAGTGGTTAGAGTGTCCGCCCTGACATAGCTAGGTCCTGAGTTCAAAGACTATAAAAATGGGAGCCATTACCTCCCTGCTTGGCACTCAGCATCAAGGTTTGGAATTGGGGGTTGAATCACCAAAAAATGATTCCTGGGCGCAGCCACTGCTGCTGCCCACTGCTCCCCTCACCTCCCAGGGGGTGAACAAGGGTGATGGGTCAAATGCAGAGAATCATTTCACCACATTGGTACTTTAACTTCACATACTGACAAGCGCAGGACAGGAAGTTGATAACAAAAGCAAAATAGTCACCCAGGATGTCTCTGTGCATTGCTGCATTCATATTTCTCTTGTTCTTTTTCATACATTTGCAAGATTTAAGGTTGTCATTATGGGGTGTTGTGTGTTGTCATTATGGGGTGTTGTGTGTTGTCATTATGGGGTGTTGTGTGTTGTCATTATGGGGTGTTGTCATTATGGGGTGTTGTGTGTTGTCATTATGGGGTGTTGTGTGTTGTCATTATGGGGTGTTGTGTGTTGTCATTATGGGGTGTTGTGTGTTGTCATTATGGGGTGTTGCGTGTTGTCATTATGGGGTGTTGTGTGTTGTCATTATGGGGTGTTGTGTGTTGTCATTATGGGGTGTTGCGTGTTGTCATTATGGGGTGTTGTGTGTTGTCATTATGGGGTGTTGTCATTATGGGGTGTTGTGTGTTGTCATTATGGGGTGTTGTGTGTTGTCATTATGGGGTGTTGTGTGTTGTCATTATGGGGTGTTGTGTGTTGTCATTATGGGGTGTTGTGTGTTGTCATTATAAGTAAAGGTCATTGGAAGTGAAGTTAAAGGTCATCGGGAGTGAAGTTAAAGGTCATTGGAAGTGAAGTTAAAGGTCAATGCTACAAAGCTCCCCGGGGGCCCCAAAAGGCTCCTAGTCCTAAAAGTGTGAAACATAAGTCCATGATTATTATTCATGAGTTGACATCCACCTCTATGATGTCATCAACTTTGGACACCCCTGCTTCCTGTCAGGTCACATGACTTACTTGTGCTGTGTCAATAGAGATCAAGTAGAGGTCACGTGATCAAACACGGAGGTCACGTGATCAAACATGGAGGTCACATGATCAAACATGGCTGCTCCTGGTCTTGGCCTTGGAGGCCCCGCCCTCCGCCCTCCTGGCAGGAGAGTTGGTGTTGCCACTGAGACTCTCCATGATGGATCGGAAGGCCCCAAAGGGCCGCTTGGCGTCCCAGCTTGCCGGGGGCGTCCTGTCCTTGCCTCTGCTAGGCTCCGCCTCCTGGCTGCGCTGCACGTGCTCGTCAAAGGTGACCCGCAGCTTCAGGTTGTGCGCCGTCTTCCTGCGGGACGACGGGGACTTGAGGGCGCTTTTGGGGCTGGTGGCCGCTTTGGGGCCGCCGTCCGCCTCGCCCGGGGTGTCCGTGGCCTCGGGGTCGCTGGAGGTGGGGGAGGGGCTAAGGGTGGTCGTCACCAGCTGCAGGTGCTCATCTGCGATGGGCAGGTGGGTGGGCCTGTCGGGTCGCGAGGCGTGAGTGGGCGGGGCTTCCGGCAGACAGGCGTCTGAGTCGGACTCACTGAGCGAGCGCTGCATGATCTGCTGGAGGCGGGCCCGCTTCTCCGCCATGGCACTCCCACGGGGGCCGTCCCTGCTCGCAGTGGGAGGCGCCATATGACGGGGCACGGTGTCCGGCCCCGCCCCTCCCTGACGGACCAACCACAGGCCGTCGGCGGGCGTCCCCTCCGCCGTCAGCGTCATCTCTGGCCACGCCTCCACCGGGTGCTGCTGACCCCCGCTGGAAATACACAACTCTACATTACAATGTATTGTGTGTGTGTGTGTGTGTGTGTCTGAGTCTGTGTGTGTGTGTGTGTGTCTGAGTCTGTGTGTGTGTGTGTGTCTGAGTCTGTGTGTGTGTGTCTGAGTCTGTGTGTGTGTGTCTGTGTGTGTGTGTCTGAGTCTGTGTGTGTGTGTCTGAGTCTGTGTGTGTGTGTGTGTGTGTGTGTCTGAGTCTGTGTGTGTGTGTGTCTGAGTCTGTGTGTGTGTGTGTGTGTGTGTGTGCGTCTGAGTCTGTGTGTGTGTGTCTGAGTCTGTGTGTGTATGTGTGTCTGAGTCTATGTGTGTGTGTGTGTGTCTGAGTCTATGTGTGTGTGTGTGTGTGTGTGTCTGAGTCTGTGTGTGTGTGTCCGAGTCTGTGTGTGTGTGTGTGTGTGTGTCTGAGTCTGTGTGTGTGTGTGTGTGTCTGAGTCTGTGTGTGTGTGTGTGTGTGTGTC
>NC_084747.1:23336228-23471228 GCF_033978785.1 Entelurus aequoreus | reverse complement strand
ATCTACCTGTACACACACCTGTATACATGTCATGTGATCTACCTGTATACACGACAGGTGATCTACCTGTACACACACCTGTATCCATGTCATGTGATCTACCTGTACACACACCTGTATACATGTCATGTGATCTACCTGTATACACGACAGGTGATCTACCTGTACACACACCTGTATCCATGTCATGTGATCTACCTGTACACACACTTGTATACATGTCATGTGATCTACCTGTATACACACCTGTATCCATGTCATGTGATCTACCTGTATACACACCTGTATACACGTCAGGTGTCCATACTGTGCTGCCACGTGAACACCTGTGTTGCCGTTGTGGTCCACCTCATCCAGAGAGATGGCCTGTTCCTGCATGAACTGAAGCAGCCACAGCAGCACCTTCTCCTGCACACACACACGGTGTCACCTGTGCGTCAGACAGGTGACAGGAAGTGACAGACCTGTCCGTAGCGTGCGGCGTAGTGGACGAGGCTGGGGTGTTCTCTGGTGCAGCTCAGCTCGGCGATGGCCTCCGTCTCACTCACCATCCACCTCACACACTCCAGGTGTCCATTCTGAAAGAACATGACTTCCTGTTCACCTGATGATGACGGCGATGGCGAGGGAGCGCACCTTGACGCCGAGGCCGGCGGGCGTGAGCTGCTGTGCGTTGCGTTCGTTGAGGCCGTCCTCGCCCATCAGAGAGGTGAGGTGCTGCAGACACTCGGCGTGGCCTTGAGAGGCCGACACGTGCAGCAGGTTGTTCCCGTCCTGGTCTCGGATCTGCGCCAGGTTGTCAGCCGCCAGGTGAGGCTGTGAACGTCACACAAACACCCTGAAGCGCCACAGCTCCACCTGGTGGACACCTTGTGGAGCGAGCGTCTCACCAGGAGAGAGATCTGGCCCTCTCGGACGATGTTGATGATGTTCTGCTTCTTCTTGCTCTCCTCGTCCACCTCCGCTGCCCTCCCCCCTCCTCCCGGCGCCGTGCTCCGAGGCTTGGCCAGGCTGCCCCCCAGCGGGGGGAAGGTCAGCGCGGCCCCCCCCGCTGGCTCCATGCCTGACCTCTGGCTGGGGGCTTCTGGGTACACCCTCGCAGACAGCAGCTGGTCTGGACATCAAAACACCTGATTGACATCACCTGTGTCCTCGCATTCATTAACATATGAGGGGGCGTGTCATATGTGAACCTCACTAACATATATGGCAAAGAGGGGGCGTGTCATATGTGAACCTTACTAACATATATGGCAAAGAGGGGGCGTGTCATAAGTGAACCTTACTAACATATATGGCAAAGAGGGGGCGTGTCATGTGTGCACCCTATTTACATATATGTCAAAGAGGGGGCGTGTCATGTGTGCACCCTATTGACATATATGTCAAAGAGGGGGCGTGTCATATGTGAACCTCACTAACATATATGTCAAAGAGGGGGCGTGTCATGTGTGCACCCTATTAACATATATGTCAAAGAGGGGGCGTGTCATGTGTGCACCCTATTGACATATATGTCAAAGAGGGGGCGTGTTATGTGTGCACCCTATTTACATATATGTCAATGAGGGGGCGTGTCATGTGTGCACCCTATTAACATATATGTCAAAGAGGGGGCGTGTCATGTGTGCACCCTATTAACATATATGTCAAAGAGGGGGCGTGTTATGTGTGCACCCTATTTACATATATCTCAATGAGGGGGCGTGTCATGTGTGCACCCTATTAACATATATGTCAAAGAGGGGGCGTGTCATGTGTGCACCCTATTAACATATATGTCAAAGAGGGGGCGTGTCATGTGTGCACCCTATTGACATATATGTCAAAGAGGGGGCGTGTTATGTGTGCACCCTATTTACATATATGTCAATGAGGGGGCGTGTCATGTGTGCACCCTATTAACATATATG
This sequence comes from Entelurus aequoreus, assembly GCF_033978785.1. Lineage (NCBI taxonomy): Eukaryota > Metazoa > Chordata > Actinopteri > Syngnathiformes > Syngnathidae > Entelurus > Entelurus aequoreus. Next base: position 23,469,315 of record NC_084747.1, on the reverse strand, counting down.
TCAAAGAGGGGGCGTGTCATGTGTGCACCCTATTAACATATATGTCAAAGAGGGGGCGTGTTATGTGTGCACCCTATTTACATATATCTCAATGAGGGGGCATGTCATGTGTGCACCCTATTAACATATATGTCAAAGAGGGGGCGTGTCATGTGTGCACCCTATTAACATATATGTCAAAGAGGGGGCGTGTCATGTGTGCACCCTATTTACATATATGTCAAAGAGGGTGTGTGTCATGTGTGCACCCTATTTACATATATGTCAAAGAGGGGGCGTGTCATATGTGAACCTTACTAACATATATGTCAAAGAGGGGGCGTGTCATATGTGAACCTTACTAACATATATGTCAAAGAGGGGGCGTGTCATATGTGAACCTTACTAACATATATGTCAAAGAGGGGGCGTGTCATATGTGAACCTTACTAACATATATGTCAAAGAGGGGGCGTGTCATGTGTGCACCCTATTTACATATATGTCAAAGAGGGGGCGTGTCATGTGTGAACCCTATTAACATATATGTCAAAGAGGGGGCGTGTCATGTGTGCACCCTATTAACATATATGTCAAAGAGGGGGCGTGTTATGTGTGCACCCTATTTACATATATCTCAATGAGGGGGCGTGTCATGTGTGCACCCTATTAACATATATGTCAAAGAGGGGGCGTGTCATGTGTGCACCCTATTTACATATATGTCAAAGAGGGGGCGTGTCATGTGTGCACCCTATTAACATATATGTCAAAGAGGGGGCGTGTCATGTGTGCACCCTATTTACATATATGTCAAAGAGGGTGTGTGTCATGTGTGCACCCTATTTACATATATGTCAAAGAGGGTGTGTGTCATGTGTGCACCCTATTTACATATATGTCAAAGAGGGGGCGTGTCATATGTGAACCTTACTAACATATATGTCAAAGAGGGGGCGTGTCATATGTGAACCTTACTAACATATATGTCAAAGAGGGGGCGTGTCATGTGTGCACCCTATTCGGGGCGTGTCATGTGTGCACCCTATTTACATATATTTTAATAAGGGGGTGTGTCATATGTGTACATTAACATATGTCCATGAGGGGGCGTGTCATATGTGTCAGATAGGTGAGAAGATGAGCATTACCTCCATCACAGAAGGAGGAGGAGGAGGAGGAGCTACAGAGGGCCTCCTGCTGGAAGGCTGCTCCTCCAGGTGAGCGGTGGAGATGCAGGGCGTCAGGATCCATGGACTTGGACTTCCTCAGGTGAGGAGAGAACTGCAGGAGAAGAAGAAGAGGTTGTTTAGTGTCCTGGAGGTTGAGGTGGGTGGTACCGGTACCGAGGTGGTGGCCAAGGAGGCTCTGTGGTTCCTCTCCAGGGTTCCCCCCTGCAGGTTGCTGCGTGCGGGGGGGGGGCGAGGCAGCGTGGACGGGTGCTGGCTGGACTTGATGTAGGGCACGTCCAGGATCTCATCCATGTCCAGGTCGTAGTGCTCCAGCTCCCCAAACACTGCGCTGCCATCCACCACCTTCACCTTGCCTTCCGAGGAGGTGGGGGGAGGCGGCTTGTCTTTGGCCGCCTCCCCCGCTCCGGGCTCCTGACCTTGGACTTGGACTTTCCCGTCGCTGTCCGACTCGGGTGTCTCGGGCTGGTGCTTGAGAGGCGACACCCTCTTCACCGGACGGAATTTACTGTGAACATCAGCCAGGCCCGTGGGTTTGATGCCCCCGCCCCCCGGGTGAGACGCCGCGCCACGACTCCAGCTGATGGAGGATGCAGCTGCAGGACAGGAGGCGGAGCTTAATCCTTCAACTCAATTATCACACTGAACTACAAGCAAATGAATGGAAATCAAATAATATCAAAGTCAAATCAAATAAATCCAAGTAAAAGTACATTTGTTGAATTAAAAGTCAATTATTCTCAATCAAACTCAAATAAATTAATTCAACTAAAAGTAAATTCATCCAAGCAAAATATGGATGATTAAAGTTCAACTAAATGTATCCAAGTAAAAGCAAAATAAACCAAGTAAAAGTAAATTAATCTCATTTAAAGTATGTTAAAAATTAGTTAATCTAATTAAAAATGAATTATTCCAAGTAAAAGTAAACTAATCCAAATAATAGTAAATTAGTTAAATTAAAACTAAATTAATTCAAGTCAGAGTAAATGAATACAGCTCAAATAAATTAATTCAACTAACAGCACATTTAACTACAAATCAAAATGTAAATTAATCTAAGTAATAGTAAATTAATCTAAGTAATAGTAAATTAATCTATGTAATAGTAAATTAATCTAAGTAATAGTAAATTAATCTAAGTAATAGTAAATGAATCTATGTAATAGTAAATTAATCTAAGTAATAGTAAATTAATCTAAGTAATAGTAAATTAATCTAAGTAATAGTAAATGAATCTATGTAATAGTAAATTAATCTAAGTAATAATAAATTAATCTATGTAATAGTAAATTAATCTAAGTAATAGTAAATTAATCTATGTAATAGTAAATTAATCTAAGTAATAGTAAATTAATCTATGTAATAGTAAATTAATCTAAGTAATAGTAAATTAATCTAAGTAATAGTAAATTAATCTATGTAATAGTAAATGTATCTAAGTAATAGTAAATTAATCTAAGTAATAGTAAATTAATCTAAGTAATAGTAAATCCATCTAAGTAATAGTAAATTAATCTAAGTAATAGTACATTTATCTAAGTAATAGTAAATTAGTCTAAGTAATAGTAAATTAATCTAAGTAATAGTGAATTAATCTAAGTAATAGTAAATTAATCTAAGTAATAGTAAATCAATGTAAGTAATAGTAAATTAATCTATGTAATAGTAAATTAATCTAAGTAATAGTAAATTAATCTAAGTAATAGTAAATTAATCTATGTAATAGTAAATTAATTTAAGTAATAGTAAATTAATCTAAGTAATAGTAAATCAATCTATGTAATAGTAAATTAATCTAATAGTAAATTAATCTATGTAATAGTAAATTAATCTATGTAATAGTAAATTAATCTAAGTAATAGTAAATTAATCTAAGTAATAGTAAATTAATCTAAGTAATAGTAAATTAATCTATGTAATAGTAAATTTATCTAAGTAATAGTAAATTAATCTAAGTAATAGTAAATTAATCTATGTAATAGTAAATTAATCTAAGTAATAGTAAATTAATCTATGTAATAGTAAATTAATCTAAGTAATAGTAAATTAATCTATGTAATAGTAAATTAATCTATGTAATAGTAAATTAATCTAAGTAATAGTAAATTAATCTATGTAATAGTAAATTAATCTAAGTAATAGTAAATTAATTGAAGTAATAGTAAATTAATCTATGTAATAGTAAATTTATCTAAGTAATAGTAAATTAATCTAAGTAATAGTAAATTAATCTATGTAATAGTAAATTAATCTAAGTAATAGTAAATTAATCTAAGTAATAGTAAATTTATCTAAGTAATAGTAAATTAATCTAAGTAATAGTAAATCCATCTAAGTAAGAGTAAATTAATCTAAGTAATAGTAAATGTATCTAAGTAATAGTAAATCCATCTAAGTAATAGTAAATTAATCTAAGTAATAGTAAATTAATCTAAGTAATAGTAAATCAATGTAAGTAATAGTAAATTAATCTAAGTAATAGTAAATTAATCTAAGTAATAGTAAATCAATGTAAGTAATAGTAAATTAATCTAAGTAATAGTAAATCAATGTAAGTAATAGTAAATTAATCTAAGTAATAGTAAATTAATCTAAGTAATAGTAAATCAATGTAAGTATAGTAAATTATTCCAACTAAAAGTAAGTTCATATAAGTAAAAGAAGATGAATGATGTCATTTACCAGGTCTCTCCTCAGCCTGAGCATCATTCCTCCTGGATAGTTGTGGAATGTTCTTCAGAGAGCTGACACAATACTGACAATGACAACAACACCCGCTGTCACATACTTTCTTCTTGTGTTGTTGAGTGTGTGTGTCACATGTTGTGTTACATGTTGTGTCACATAACTACTACTTTCTTCTTGTGTTGTTGAGTGTGTGTGTTACATGTTGTGTTACATAACTACTACTTTCTTCTTGTGTTGTTGAGTGTGTGTGTTACATGTTGTGTCACATAACTACTACTTTCTTCTTGTGTTGTTGAGTGTTACATGTTGTGTCACATAACTACTACTTTCTTCTTGTGTTGTTGAGTGTGTGTGTTACATGTTGTGTCACATAACTACTACTTTCTTCTTGTGTTGTTGAGTGTGTGTGTTACATGTTGTGTCACATAACTACTACTTTCTTCTTGTGTTGTTGAGTGTGTGTGTTACATGTTGTGTCACATAACTACTACTTTCTTCTTGTGTTGTTGAGTGTGTGTATTACATGTTGTGTCACATAACTACTACTTTCTTCTTGTGTTGTTGAGTGTGTGTGTTACATGTTGTGTCACATAACTACTACTTTCTTCTTGTGTTGTTGAGTGTGTGTATTACATGTTGTGTCACATAACTACTACTTTCTTCTTGTGTTGTTGAGTGTGTGTGTTACATGTTGTGTCACATAACTACTACTTTCTTCTTGTGTTGTTGAGTGTGTGTGTTACATGTTGTGTCACATAACTACTACTTTCTTCTTGTGTTGTTGAGTGTTACATGTTGTGTCACATAACTACTACTTTCTTCTTGTGTTGTTGAGTGTGTGTATTACATGTTGTGTCACATAACTACTACTTTCTTCTTGTGTTGTTGAGTGTGTGTGTTACATGTTGTGTCACATAACTACTACTTTCTTCTTGTGTTGTTGAGTGTTACATGTTGTGTTACATGTTGTGTCACATAACTACTACTTTCTTCTTGTGTTGTTGAGTGTGTGTGTTACATGTTGTGTTACATAACTACTACTTTCTTCTTGTGTTGTTGAGTGTGTGTGTTACATGTTGTGTCACATAACTACTACTTTCTTCTTGTGTTGTTGAGTGTTACATGTTGTGTCACATAACTACTACTTTCTTCTTGTGTTGTTGAGTGTGTGTGTTACATGTTGTGTCACATAACTACTACTTTCTTCTTGTGTTGTTGAGTGTGTGTGTTACATGTTGTGTCACATAACTACTACTTTCTTCTTGTGTTGTTGAGTGTGTGTGTTACATGTTGTGTCACATAACTACTACTTTCTTCTTGTGTTGTTGAGTGTGTGTATTACATGTTGTGTCACATAACTACTACTTTCTTCTTGTGTTGTTGAGTGTGTGTGTTACATGTTGTGTCACATAACTACTACTTTCTTCTTGTGTTGTTGAGTGTGTGTATTACATGTTGTGTCACATAACTACTACTTTCTTCTTGTGTTGTTGAGTGTGTGTGTTACATGTTGTGTCACATAACTACTACTTTCTTCTTGTGTTGTTGAGTGTGTGTGTTACATGTTGTGTCACATAACTACTACTTTCTTCTTGTGTTGTTGAGTGTGTGTATTACATGTTGTGTCACATAACTACTACTTTCTTCTTGTGTTGTTGAGTGTGTGTATTACATGTTGTGTCACATAACTACTACTTTCTTCTTGTGTTGTTGAGTGTGTGTGTTACATGTTGTGTCACATAACTACTACTTTCTTCTTGTGTTGTTGAGTGTGTGTGTTACATGTTGTGTCACATAACTACTACTTTCTCCTTGTGTGTGTTTGTGTTACATGTTGTGTTGCATGTTGTGTCAGATAAGAAGTACAATGTTGTTTGTTTGTCTCTCTCTCTGTGTGTGTGTGTGTGTGTGTGTGTGTGTGTGTGTGTGTGTGTGTGTGTGTGTGTGTGTGTGTGTGTGTGTGTGTGTGTGTGTGTGTGTGTTACTGACCACAGTGTCGTCAGAAAAGTCAATCTGGTCCAGGTCCAAGTACTCAGGAGTCTCCATGTCCATCAGCACACATCATCCAACTACCTGCACTCACACACCATCACACACCAGGTGTGACACACTGTCATCACCAGCATCATTGTTGTTAGCATTATTCAGTTAGTTGTCTTCACACAAGCAACATCAATATGATCACTATATCTTCTCTGTGTGGAACACCTTGACTATTGCTAGTCACACTAACTACTATTGCTAGTCACACTAACTACTATTGCTAGTCACACTAACTACTATTGCTAGTCACACTAACTACTATTGCTAGTCACAATAACTACTATTGCTAGTCACACTAACTACTATTGCTAGTCACAATAACAATGAGTTACTATAACAACTAGTGCTAGTCAACATATTAAGTTGTCACTATAACTACTACTGCTAGTCACAATAACAACTATTGCTAGTCACAATAACAATGAGTTACTATAACAACTAGTGTGAGTCAATATATTAAGTTGTCACTATAACTACTACTGCTAGGCACAATAACAACTAGTCACTATAACTACTAGTACTAGTCAGTGCAACTACTAGTCAATGTAACTACTAATACTATTCCATATATCAACTAGTCATTAAAACTATTGCTAGTCACAATTGCTAGTCACTGTAACTACTAGTACTAGTCAACACAACTACTAGTCAATGTAACTAATAATACTATTCCATATATCAACTAGCCATTGCAACTATTGCTAGTCACAATAACAACTAGTTACTATACTATATGTGCCAGGCACAATACCAACTATTGCTAGTCACAATGACAAGTAGTTGCTATAACAATTAGTGCTAGTCAATATGTCACTATAACTACTAGTGCTAGTCACGATAACAAGTAGTTACTATAACTACTAATGCTAGTCAATATGTCACTATAACTACTAGTGCTAGTCAATATGTCATGATTACTAGTGCTAGTCACAATGACAAGTAGTTACTATAACTACTAGTGCTAGTCAGTATGTCACTATAACAACTACTGCTAGTCAATATGTCACTATAACTACTAGTGCTAGTCACAATAACTACTGCTAGACAATGTCACTATAACTACTAGTGCTAGTCACAATAACAAGTAGTTACTATTACAACTAGTGCTAGTCAATGTGTCACTGTAACTACTAGTGCTAGTCACAATAACAAGTAGTTATTATAACAACTAGTGCTAGTCAATGTGTCACAATAACTACCAGTGCTAGTAACAATAACAAGTAGTCACTATAACTACTAGTGCTAGTCAATATGTCACTATAACTACTAGTGCTAGTCACAATAACAAGTAGTTACTATAACAACTAGTGCTAGTCAATATGTCACAATGACTACTAGTGCTAGTCACTATAACTAGTAGGTTTAGGAACACAATAATCTCCAAGCCAGTGGGCAACGTTCCATGGAAAGTGACTAGTGATTAGCATAATCATGAAGACTAGTTAGCATCTGGTTAGCTGGTGAGTGTAAGCAGCGAAAGTGAAAGTAGTGATGCGTTCAAGTGTCAGAAGGAGTAAGAAAAGTTCCACACTAGTGCAATAGCACACACTAGCAACTAGTGCGAGCCACTGTAGCAACTAGTGCGAGCCACTATAGCAACTAGCACTAGCCACTGTAGCAACTAGTGCGAGTCACTATAGCAACTAGCACTAGCTACTGTAGCAACTAGTGTGAGTCACTATAGCAACTAGCACTAGCTACTGTAGCAACTACTGTGAGTCAATATAGCAACTAGCGTTAGCCAATATAGCCACCTGCTCTAGCCACTATAGCAACCTAGTGTGAGTCACGATAGCAACTAGTGCTAGCCACTGTAGCATCTATTGCGAGTCACTATAGCAACTAGCGCTAGCCAATGTAGCAACTGGCGCTAGCCACTATAGCAATTAACACTAACCACTATAGCAACTTGTGTTAGCCACTATAGCAACTAGGGCTAGCTACTACAGCAACTAGCGCTAGCTAATATAGCAACTAGCGCTAGCCGATATAGCAAGTAGCGCTAGCCGCTATAGCAAATAGCGCTAGACGCTATAGCAAGTAGCGTTAGCCGCTATAGCAAGTAGCGTTAGCCGCTATAGCAAGTAGCGTTAGCCGCTGAAGCTGAGAATGATGACGTCAGCAGACAAACAGTAAATACAAGATGCCTGACAAACTATGTTTGAGTTTAACATGTTTGTCATAAAGACTCTTCATTATTAAGTGTGTTGAACATGTTTGTCATAAAGACTCTTCATTATTAAGTGTGTTTAACATGTTTGTCATAAAGACTCTTCATTATTAAGTGTGTTTAACATGTTTGTCATAAAGACTCTTCATTATTAAGTGTGTTGAACATGTTTGTCATAAAGACTCTTCATTATTAAGTGTGTTTAACATGTTTGTCATAAAGACTCTTCATTATTAAGTGTGTTGAACATGTTTGTCATAAAGACTCTTCATTATTAAGTGTGTTTAACATGTTTGTCATAAAGACTCTTCATTATTAAGTGTGTTTAACATGTTTGTCATAAAGACTCTTCATTATTAAGTGTGTTTAACATGTTTGTCATAAAGACTCTTCATTATTAAGTGTGTTTAACATGTTTGTCATAATAAAGACTCTTCATTATTAAGTGTGTTTAACATGTTTGTCATAATAAAGACTCTTCATTATTAAGTGTGTTGAACATGTTTGTCATAAAGACTCTTCATTATTAAGTGTGTTTAACATGTTTGTCATAAAGACTCTTCATTATTAAGTGTGTTTAACATGTTTGTCATAAAGACTCTTCATTATTAAGTGTGTTTAACATGTTTGTCATAAAGACTCTTCATTATTAAGTGTGTTTAACATGTTTGTCATAAAGACTCTTCATTATTAAGTGTGTTTAACATGTTTGTCATAAAGACTCTTCATTATTAAGTGTGTTGAACATGTTTGTCATAAAGACTCTTCATTATTAAGTGTGTTTAACATGTTTGTCATAAAGACTCTTCATTATTAAGTGTGTTTAACATGTTTGTCATAAAGACTCTTCATTATTAAGTGTGTTGAACATGTTTGTCATAAAGACTCTTCATTATTAAGTGTGTTTAACATGTTTGTCATAAAGACTCTTCATTATTAAGTGTGTTTAACATGTTTGTCATAAAGACTCTTCATTATTAAGTGTGTTTAACATGTTTGTCATAAAGACTCTTCATTATTAAGTGTGTTTAACATGTTTGTCATAAAGACTCTTCATTATTAAGTGTGTTTAACATGTTTGTCATAAAGACTCTTCATTATTAAGTGTGTTGAACATGTTTGTCATAAAGACTCTTCATTATTAAGTGTGTTTAACATGTTTGTCATAAAGACTCTTCATTATTAAGTGTGTTTAACATGTTTGTCATAAAGACTCTTCATTATTAAGTGTGTTTAACATGTTTGTCATAAAGACTCTTCATTATTAAGTGTGTTTAACATGTTTGTCATAAAGACTCTTCATTATTAAGTGTGTTTAACATGTTTGTCATAAAGACTCTTCATTATTAAGTGTGTTTAACATGTTTGTCATAAAGACTCTTCATTATTAAGTGTGTTTAACATGTTTGTCATAAAGACTCTTCATTATTAAGTGTGTTGAACATGTTTGTCATAAAGACTCTTCATTATTAAGTGTGTTTAACATGTTTGTCATAAAGACTCTTCATTATTAAGTGTGTTTAACATGTTTGTCATAAAGACTCTTCATTATTAAGTGTGTTTAACATGTTTGTCATAAAGACTCTTCATTATTAAGTGTGTTTAAAGGCCTACTGAAAGCCACTACTAGCGACCACGCAGTCTGATAGTTTATATATCAATGATGAAATCTTAACATTATAACACATGCCAATACGGCCGGGTTAACTTATAAAGTGACATTTTAAATTTGCTGCTAAACTTCCGGTTCGAAACGCCTCTGAGGATGACGTATGCGTGTGACGTAGCCCGGGGAACACGGGTATGCCTTCCACATTGAAGTCGATACGAAAAAGCTCTGTTTTCATTTCATAATTCCACAGTATTCTGGACATCTGTGTTCGTGAATCTGTTTCAATCATGTTCATTGCATTATGGAGAAGGAAGCCAAGCAAGCAAAGAAGAAAGTTGTCGGTGCGAAATGGACGTATTTTTCGAACGTAGTCAGCAACAACAGTACACAGCCGGCGCTTCTTTGTTTACATTCCCGAAAGATGCAGTCAAGATGGAAGAACTCGGATAACAGAGACTCTAACCAGGAGGACTTTTGATTTGGATACACAGACGCCTGTAGAGAACTGGGACAACACAGACTCTTACCAGGATTACTTTGATTTGGATGACAAAGACGCAGACGTGCTACTGTGAGTATGCAGCTTTGGCTTTTTTTTGCGTATGTACGTAACTTTTTTAAAATATATAAGCTTTATGAACCTTGGGTTAGGTGAACGGTCTTTTGGGCTGAGTGATTGTGTGTGTTGATCATGTGTTTGAATTGTATTGGCGTGTTCTATGGAGCTAGGAGCTAGCAGAGGAGCTAGCATAACACGTACCGTACCTACGTGCGCGTCACGTACGTAACTTTTTAAAAATATATAAGCTTTATGAACCTTGGATTAGGTGAACGGTCTTTTGGGCTGAGTGATTGTGTGTGTTGATCATGTGTTTGAATTGTATTGGCGTGTTCTATGGAGCTAGGAGCTAGCAGAGGAGCTAGCATAACACATACCGTACCTACGTGCGCGTCACGTACGTAACTTTTTAAAAATATATAAGCTTTATGAACCTTGGGTTAGGTGAACGGTCTTTTGGGCTGAGTGATTGTGTGTGTTGATCAGGTGTTTGAATTGTATTGGCGTGTTCTATGGAGCTAGGAGCTAGCAGAGGAGCTAGGAGCTAGCATAACAAACACGCAGGTGTTATTATGCAGGATTAATTTGTGGCATATTAAATATAAGCCTGGTTGTGTTGTGGCTAATAGAGTATATATATGTCTTGTGTTTATTTACTGTTGTAGTCATTCCCAGCTGAATATCAGGTACCGTGAGTATGCAGCCTTGGCTGCTAAACATTCGATAACTTGACCGTATGTGCGCGTCACGTACGTAACTTTTTAAAAATATATAAGCTTTATGAACCTTGGGTTAAGGAAACGGTCTTTTGGGCTGAGTGATGGTGTGTGTTGATCAGGTGTTTGAATTGTATTGGCGTGTTCTATGGAGCTAGGAGCTAGCAGAGGAGCTAGGAGCTAGCATAACAAACACGCAGGTGTTTTTATGCAGGATTAATTTGTGTCATATTAAATATAAGCCTGGTTGTGTTGTGGCTAATAGAGTATATATATGTCTTGTGTTTATTTACTGTTGTAGTCATTCCCAGCTGAATATCAGGTCACCCCCGGCTCTCACAGCATCTTCCCTATCTGAATAGCTTCAACTCCCCACTAGTCCTTCACTTGCACTTTACTCATCCACAAATCTTTCATCCTCGCTCAAATTAATGGGGAAATTGTCGCTTTCTCGGTCCGAATCTCTCTCACTTCATGCGGCCATCATTGTAAACAATAGGGAACTTTGCGTATATGTTCAACTGACTACGTCACGCTACTTCCGGTAGGGGCAAGCCTTTTTTTTATCAGATACCAAAAGTTGCAATCTTTATCGTCGTTGTTCTATACTAAATCCTTTCAGCAAAAATATGGCAATATCGCGAAATGATCAAGTATGACACATAGAATAGATCTGCTATCCCCGTTTAAATAAAAAAAATTCATTTCAGTAGGCCTTTAACATGTTTGTCATAAAGACTCTTCATTATTAAGTGTGTTTAACATGTTTGTCATAAAGACTCTTCATTATTAAGTGTGTTTAACATGTTTGTCATAAAGACTCTTCATTATTAAGTGTGTTTAACATGTTTGTCATAAAGACTCTTCATTATTAAGTGTGTTGAACATGTTTGTCATAAAGACTCTTCATTATTAAGTGTGTTTAACATGTTTGTCATAAAGACTCTTCATTATTAAGTGTGTTTAACATGTTTGTCATAAAGACTCTTCATTATTAAGTGTGTTGAACATGTTTGTCATAAAGACTCTTCATTATTAAGTGTGTTTAACATGTTTGTCATAAAGACTCTTCATTATTAAGTGTGTTGAACATGTTTGTCATAAAGACTCTTCATTATTAAGTGTGTTTAACATGTTTGTCATAAAGACTCTTCATTATTAAGTGTGTTTAACATGTTTGTCATAAAGACTCTTCATTATTAAGTGTGTTTAACATGTTTGTCATAAAGACTCTTCATTATTAAGTGTGTTTAACATGTTTGTCATAAAGACTCTTCATTATTAAGTGTGTTTAACATGTTTGTCATAAAGACTCTTCATTATTAAGTGTGTTTAACATGTTTGTCATAAAGACTCTTCATTATTAAGTGTGTTGAACATGTTTGTCATAAAGACTCTTCATTATTAAGTGTGTTTAACATGTTTGTCATAAAGACTCTTCATTATTAAGTGTGTTTAACATGTTTGTCATAATAAAGACTCTTCATTATTAAGTGTGTTTAACATGTTTGTCATAAAGACTCTTCATTATTAAGTGTGTTGAACATGTTTGTCATAAAGACTCTTCATTATTAAGTGTGTTCAACATGTTTGTCATAAAGACTCTTCATTATTAAGTGTGTTGAACATGTTTGTCATAAAGACTCTTCATTATTAAGTGTGTTTAACATGTTTGTCATAAAGACTCTTCATTATTAAGTGTGTTGAACATGTTTGTCATAAAGACTCTTCATTATTAAGTGTGTTTAACATGTTTGTCATAAAGACTCTTCATTATTAAGTGTGTTTAACATGTTTGTCATAAAGACTCTTCATTATTAAGTGTGTTTAACATGTTTGTCATAAAGACTCTTCATTATTAAGTGTGTTGAACATGTTTGTCATAAAGACTCTTCATTATTAAGTGTGTTTAACATGTTTGTCATAAAGACTCTTCATTATTAAGTGTGTTTAACATGTTTGTCATAAAGACTCTTCATTATTAAGTGTGTTGAACATGTTTGCCATAAAGACTCTTCATTATTAAGTGTGTTTAACATGTTTGTCATAAAGACTCTTCATTATTAAGTGTGTTGAACATGTTTGTCATAAAGACTCTTCATTATTAAGTGTGTTTAACATGTTTGTCATAAAGACTCTTCATTATTAAGTGTGTTTAACATGTTTGTCATAAAGACTCTTCATTATTAAGTGTGTTGAACATGTTTGTCATAAAGACTCTTCATTATTAAGTGTGTTTAACATGTTTGTCATAAAGACTCTTCATTATTAAGTGTGTTTAACATGTTTGTCATAAAGACTCTTCATTATTAAGTGTGTTTAACATGTTTGTCATAAAGACTCTTCATTATTAAGTGTGTTGAACATGTTTGTCATAAAGACTCTTCATTATTAAGTGTGTTGAACATGTTTGTCATAAAGACTCTTCATTATTAAGTGTGTTTAACATGTTTGTCATAAAGACTCTTCATTATTAAGTGTGTTGAACATGTTTGTCATAAAGACTCTTCATTATTAAGTGTGTTGAACATGTTTGTCATAAAGACTCTTCATTATTAAGTGTGTTGAACATGTTTGTCATAAAGACTCTTCATTATTAAGTGTGTTTAACATGTTTGTCATAAAGACTCTTCATTATTAAGTGTGTTTAACATGTTTGTCATAAAGACTCTTCATTATTAAGTGTGTTGAACATGTTTGTCATAAAGACTCTTCATTATTAAGTGTGTTTAACATGTTTGTCATAAAGACTCTTCATTATTAAGTGTGTTGAACATGTTTGTCATAAAGACTCTTCATTATTAAGTGTGTTTAACATGTTTGTCATAAAGACTCTTCATTATTAAGTGTGTTTAACATGTTTGTCATAAAGACTCTTCATTATTAAGTGTGTTGAACATGTTTGTCATAAAGACTCTTCATTATTAAGTGTGTTTAACATGTTTGTCATAAAGACTCTTCATTATTAAGTGTGTTGAACATGTTTGTCATAAAGACTCTTCATTATTAAGTGTGTTTAACATGTTTGTCATAAAGACTCTTCATTATTAAGTGTGTTTAACATGTTTGTCATAAAGACTCTTCATTATTAAGTGTGTTTAACATGTTTGTCATAAAGACTCTTCATTATTAAGTGTGTTGAACATGTTTGTCATAAAGACTCTTCATTATTAAGTGTGTTGAACATGTTTGTCATAAAGACTCTTCATTATTAAGTGTGTTTAACATAAGAGAACATATTAAAGTGCGAAAGGAGCATTTAGTGAGAAAGTGAAAAGTGTTGACGTCATCTCTTCGGCGCACAGCAGCAGGCTAATTAGCCTAGCATGCTAGGCTAATTAGCATCGCAGATGCTAGGCTAAGTAGCCCAGCTAGGAAGGATGCTAGGTGGCAAGGAGGCAACAAGGGCGCAGCTGAGGTGCGAGAGGAGAAGAGAAGTAAAGGAGAAGAGAAGTAAAGAAGAAGAGAAGTAAAGATGATTACCTTGTAGGAGGAGAGGATGCTAGCTGGCCAGATGCTAGCAGACAAAGACTTTGCCATATGGACGCACAGAGGTGGCACAGCCGCGAGAGGTCTCACTCTCTTCCCGCAAACCTTCACTCGCTAACCACCTTTGTGTCATTTTGGCTGGAATGTGCACTTTTATTATTGACATCTTTTCTTCCTGATTGAGGTGGGAAAGATGACTAATCAGATGAGTTGAGTGTGGAGTAAGAATCTTCCTTGTTGAGCTCTGTCCGAATAGACGATCTGTGTGTGAGGATTCCGTTAGACGGAACTTCTCTTGCCATAAACTTTATGCTCATTTGTAGATGGTGGAAATAATCATCTTTACAATGTTAACTTTTCATGAAGGTGATGTTTATTTGTGTAACCCGTTCATCCATTTTCTACCGCTTGTCCTTTAAAATAGTCTGATGTACCACGTGACTAGCATTAGACTCTATAATGACAGCTTGGAAAGAAATATGGCAACAAGCACAGCAGCGCCCTCTGGTGGCCACAGGCGGTACTGCACACGTCACTGACAAGAAGCCTCTGGTGGTCACAGGCAGTACTGCACACGTCACTGACAACAAGAAGCCTCTGGTGGCCACAGGCGGTACTGCACACGTCACTGACAACAAGAAGCCTCTGGTGGTCACAGGCGGTACTGCACACGTCACTGACAACAAGAAGCCTCTGGTGGCCACAGGCGGTACTGCACACGTCACTGACAACAAGAAGCCTCTGGTGGCCACAGGCGGTACTGCACACGTCACTGACAACAAGAAGCCTCTGGTGGCCACAGGCGGTACTGCACACGTCACTGACAACAAGAAGCCTCTGGTGGTCACAGGCGGTACTGCACACGTCACTGACAACAAGAAGCCTCTGGTGGCCACAGGCGGTACTGCACACGTCACTGACAACAAGAAGCCTCTGGTGGTCACAGGCGGTACTGCACACGTCACTGACAACAAGAAGCCTCTGGTGGTCACAGGCGGTACTGCACGCGTCACTGACAACAAGAAGCCTCTGTGGCCACAGGCGGTACTGCACACGTCACTGACAACAAGAAGCCTCTGGTGGCCACAGGCGGTACTGCACACGTCACTGACAACAAGAAGCCTCTGGTGGTCACAGGCGGTACTGCACACGTCACTGACAACAAGAAGCCTCTGGTGGCCACAGGCGGTACTGCACACGTCACTGACAACAAGAAGCCTCTGGTGGCCACAGGCGGTACTGCACACGTCACTGACAACAAGAAGCCTCTGGTGGCCACAGGCGGTACTGCACACGTCACTGACAACAAGAAGCCTCTGGTGGTCACAGGCGGTACTGCACACGTCACTGACAACAAGAAGCCTCTGGTGGCCACAGGCGGTACTGCACACGTCACTGACAACAAGAAGCCTCTGGTGGTCACAGGCGGTACTGCACACGTCACTGACAACAAGAAGCCTCTGGTGGTCACAGGCGGTACTGCACGCGTCACTGACAACAAGAAGCCTCTGTGGCCACAGGCGGTACTGCACACGTCACTGACAACAAGAAGCCTCTGGTGGCCACAGGCGGTACTGCACACGTCACTGACAACAAGAAGCCTCTGGTGGTCACAGGCGGTACTGCACACGTCACTGACAACAAGAAGCCTCTGGTGGTCACAGGCGGTACTGCACGCGTCACTGACAACAAGAAGCCTCTGTGGCCACAGGCGGTACTGCACACGTCACTGACAACAAGAAGCCTCTGGTGGCCACAGGCGGTACTGCACACGTCACTGACAACAAGAAGCCTCTGGTGGTCACAGGCGGTACTGCACACGTCACTGACAACAAGAAGCCTCTTTCCAAACTAAAGTTGATTAGTGTCACGTGTGGGAGGCAGCAGGTCTTTGCAGGACCAGGACTCGGACACAAGACCTGGTCCTCAGGAGCTGGTCTGGCACCCTGACAGGTGAGCAGCACGTCCTGTGTAGTGGACGTCACAGCGCACCACGTTGTTGGCAAAGTTGGATTCCAGAACGTTCCGCTTTGGGTTGACGGTCACCTGCCAGGTAAGAAGTGGAAGAATGGGACTGAATGTTTGTGGTGCTATTGGAGTCTGGACCAGAGCTCAGTGGCAACATGCATCGTCCTCTTCACTGGCAAACAACAAACGGCAACTAAACAGCAAGAACAACTCAGGACATTTAAATGACCCTAAAAACATGTTAGCTGCTAACCTGATCAGGCGATGGTAGCAACTACAAGTTGCGCTAGTGCAATAGCACACACTAGCAACTAGTGCGAGCCACTGTAGCAACTAGTGCGAGTCACTATAGCAACTAGCACTAGCCACTGTAGCAACTAGTGCGAGTCACTATAGCAACTAGCACTAGACACTGTAGCAACAAGTGCGAGCCACTATAGCAACTAGCACTAGCCACTGTAGCAACTAGTGCGAGTCACTATAGCAACTAGCACTAGCTACTGTAGCAACTAGTGTGAGTCAATATAGCAACTAGCGTTAGCCAAATATAGCCACCTGCACTAGCCACTATAGCAACCTAGTGCGAGTCACGATAGCAACTAGTGCTAGCCACTGTAGCATCTATTGCGAGTCACTATAGCAACTAGCGCTAGCCAATGTAGCAACTGGCGCTAGCCACTATAGCAATTAACACTAACCACTATAGCAATTAACACTAACCACTATAGCAACTAGGGCTAGCTACTACAGCAACTAGCGCTAGCTAGTATAGCAACTAGCGCTAGCCGATATAGCAAGTAGCGCTAGCCGCTATAGCAAGTAGCGCTAGCCGCTATAGCAAATAGCGCTAGACGCTATAGCAAGTAGCGTTAGCCGCTATAGCAAGTAGCACTAGCCGCTATAGCAAGTAACACTAGCCGCTATAGCAAGTATCGCTAGCTGCTATAGTAAGTAGCGCTAGCCGCTATAGCAAGTAGCGTTAGCCAGTATAGCAAGTAGCGTTAGCCGCTATAGCAAGTAGCATTAGCCGCTATAACAAGTAGCATTAGCCGCTATAGCAAGTAGCGTTAACCGCTATAGCAAGTAACGTTAGCCGCTATAGCAAGTAGCATTAGCAGCTATAGCAAGTAGCGTTAGCCACTATAGCAAGTAGTGTTAGCCACTATAGCAAGTAGCTTTAGCCGCTATAGCAAGTAGCGTTAGCCGCTATAGCAAGTAGCGTTAGCCGCTATAGCAAGTAGCATTAGCCGCTATAACAAGTAGCATTAGCCGCTATAGCAAGTAGCGTTAGCCGCTATAGCAAGTAGCATTAGCCGCTATAGCAAGTAGCGTTAGCCACTATAGCAAGTAGCATTGTGGAGAAGAGAGGTGTTTGTGTACTTTCAGGATGTATTTCCCAGGAGAGACGTCTGTGATGTCGATCCACTGACAGTCGATGTCAGCGTTGTAGGTGTCGTAGCAACCAGGACTCAAACCCTGGAGGAAGCAGAGGATGAAGATGAAGAAGAGGAAGAGGAGGAGGAAGAAG
The DNA here is from genome assembly GCF_033978785.1 of Entelurus aequoreus. Classification (NCBI taxonomy): domain Eukaryota; kingdom Metazoa; phylum Chordata; class Actinopteri; order Syngnathiformes; family Syngnathidae; genus Entelurus; species Entelurus aequoreus. The sequence goes on along the minus strand of NC_084747.1, from coordinate 23,451,370 downwards.
AAGCAGCACACCTGTGTGTGTGAGGTACAGGCGTAGCGGCGGTAGTAGCCATCATCACAGGAAGTGTCCTCCAGACAGAAGCTAGCTTTGTGTCCTTCAGCCACCGCCTGTAGGGTGTTAGCATGTAGCAGCTCGTACACACTCATCTCCTCCATGCTGTGGAAGTGACTGACAGTACACACACACACTTCTTAGGCCACACCTTACTTAGCCTCACATACTTCTTAGGCCACACCTTACTTAGCCTCACATACTTCTTAGGCCACACCTTACTTAGCCTCACATACTTCTTAGGCCACACCTTACTTAGCCTCACATACTTCTTAGGCCACACCTTACTTAGCCTCACATACTTCTTAGGCCACACCTTACTTAGCCTCACATACTTCTTAGGCCACACCTTACTTAGCCTCACATACTTCTTAGGTCACACCTTACTTAGCCTCACATACTTCTTAGGCCACACCTTACTTAGCCTCACATACTTCTTAGCCTCACACCTTACTTAGCCTCACATACTTCTTAGGCCACACCTTACTTAGCCTCACATACTTCTTAGCCTCACACCTTACTTAGCCTCACATACTTCTTAGGCCACACCTTACTTAGCCTCACATACTTCTTAGCCTCACACCTTACTTAGCCTCACATACTTCTTAGGTCACACCTTACTTAGCCTCACATACTTCTTAGGTCACACCTTACTTAGCCTCACATACTTCTTAGGTCACACCTTACTTAGCCTCACATACTTCCTAGGTCACACCTTACTTAGCCTCACATGACACCTACTTGTTAGGTCACACCTTAGCGTCACGTGACACCTACTTGTTAGGTGACACCTTAGTTAGTCACGTGCCACCTACTTGTTAGGTGACACCTTAGTTAGTCACGTGCCACCTACTTGTTAGGTGACACCTTAGTTAGTCACGTGCCACCTACTTGTTGGGTGACACCTTAGTTAGTCACGTGCCACCTACTTGTTGGGTGACACCTTAGTTAGTCACGTGCCACCTACCTGTTAGGTGACACCTTAGTTAGTCACGTGCCACCTACTTGTTAGGTGACACCTTAGTTAGTCACGTGCCACCTACTTGTTAGGCGACACCTTAGTTAGTCACGTGCCACCTACTTGTTAGGTGACACCTTAGTTAGTCACGTGCCACCTACTTGTTGGGTGACACCTTAGTTAGTCACGTGCCACCTACTTGTTGGGTGACACCTTAGTTAGTCACGTGCCACCTACTTGTTAGGTGACACCTTAGTTAGTCACGTGCCACCTACTTGTTAGGTGACACCTTAGTTAGTCACGTGCCACCTACTTGTTGGGTGACACCTTAGTTAGTCACGTGCCACCTACTTGTTGGGTGACACCTTAGTTAGTCATGTGCCACCTACTTGTTAGGTGACACCTTAGTTAGTCACATGCCACCTACTTGTTAGGTGACACCTTAGTTAGTCACGTGCCACCTACTTGTTGGGTGACACCTTAGTTAGTCACGTGCCACCTACTTGTTGGGTGACACCTTAGTTAGTCACGTGCCACCTACTTGTTGGGTGACACCTTAGTCACGTGCCACCTACTTGTTAGGTGACACCTTAGTTAGTCACGTGCCACCTACTTGTTGGGTGACACCTTAGTTAGTCACGTGCCACCTACTTGTTAGGTGACACCTTAGTTAGTCACGTGCCACCTACTTGTTGGGTGACACCTTAGTTAGTCACGTGCCACCTACTTGTTGGGTGACACCTTAGTTAGTCACGTGCCACCTACTTGTTAGGTGACACCTTAGTTAGTCACGTGCCACCTACTTGTTAGGTGACACCTTAGTTAGTCACGTGCCACCTACTTGTTGGGTGACACCTTAGTTAGTCACGTGCCACCTACTTGTTGGGTGACACCTTAGTTAGTCACGTGCCACCTACTTGTTAGGTGCCACCTTAGTTAGTCACGTGCCACTTACTTGTTAGGTGCCACCTTAGTTAGTCACGTGCCACCTGCTTGTTAGGTGACACCTTAATTAGTCACATGCCACCTACTTGTTAGGTGACACCTTAGTTAGTCACGTGCCACCTACATGTTGGGTGCCACCTTAGTTAGTCACGTGCCACCTACTTGTTAGGTGCCACCTTAGTTAGTCACGTGCCACCTACTTGTTAGGTGACACCTTAGTTAGTCACGTGCCACCTACTTGTTGGGTGACACCTTAGTTAGTCACGTGCCACCTACTTGTTAGGTGACACCTTAGTTAGTCACGTGCCACCTACTTGTTAGGTGACACCTTAGTTAGTCACGTGCCACCTACGTGTTAGGCGACACCTTAGTTAGTCACGTGCCACCTACTTGTTGGGTGACACCTTAGTTAGTCACGTGCCACCTACCTGTTAGGTGACACCTTAGTTAGTCACGTGCCACCTACTTGTTAGGTGCCACCTTAGTTAGTGACGTGCCACCTACTTGTTAGGTGACACCTTAGTTAGTCACGTGCCACCTACTTGTTAGGTGACACCTTAGTTAGTCACGTGCCACCTACTTTTTGGGTGACACCTTAGTTAGTCACGTGCCACCTACTTGTTGGGTAACACCTTTGTTAGTCACTTGCCACCTACTTGTTGGGTGACACCTTAGTCACGTGCCACCTACTTGTTGGGTGACACCTTAGTTAGTCACATGCCACCTACTTGTTGGGTGACACCTTAGTTAGTCACGTGCCACCTACTTGTTAGGTGACACCTTAGTTAGTCACATGCCACCTACTTGTTAGGTGACACCTTAGTTAGTCACGTGCCACCTACTTGTTAGGTGACACCTTAGTTAGTCACGTGCCACCTACTTGTTGGGTGACACCTTAGTTAGTCACGTGCCACCTACTTGTTAGGTGACACCTTAGTTAGTCACGTGCCACCTACTTGTTGGGTGACACCTTAGTTAGTCACGTGCCACCTACTTGTTAGGTGACACCTTAGTTAGTCACGTGCCACCTACTTGTTAGGTGCCACCTTAGTTAGTGACGTGCCACCTACTTGTTAGGTGACACCTTAGTTAGTCACGTGCCACCTACTTGTTAGGTGACACCTTAGTTAGTCACGTGCCACCTACTTGTTAGGTGACACCTTAGTTAGTCACGTGCCACCTACTTGTTGGGTGACACCTTAGTTAGTCACGTGCCACCTACTTGTTAGGTGACACCTTAGTTAGTCACGTGCCACCTACTTGTTGGGTGACACCTTAGTTAGTCACGTGCCACCTACTTGTTAGGTGCCACCTTAGTTAGTGACGTGCCACCTACTTGTTAGGTGCCACCTTAGTTAGTCACGTGCCACCTACTTGTTGGGTGACACCTTAGTTAGTCACGTGCCACCTACTTGTTGGGTGACACCTTAGTTAGTCACGTGCCACCTACTTGTTAGGTGACACCTTAGTTAGTGACGTGCCACCTACTTGTTAGGTGCCACCTTAGTTAGTGACGTGCCACCTACTTGTGGCAGCTGTGCCACTCCCAGGCGTGGTGAGGTCTGCTGGGCAGGAAGTCGGCCGTGCCTTGGTTCTTCACGCGCTGAGGGAACCTCAGGAGAACCCTGCTGTCGTACTGCTGTGCAGAGGAGGCGGAGCTAGGAGGAGGAGGAGGAGTCAGAAGACATTACAGTAGCACACTGCAAAAAAGTAATAAAATAAAAGTGTTAGTATTCATCAGTTGACAATAATCTACTATAAAAACAACCACAGATTTTACTTTAAAACTAAACTGGCGACTCACCGACTTTATCTTACCTTCAAAACTATTTTATTTTAATTTACAGTGAAATATTTAGGTATTTATTATGTACAGTGTAAAAGTACAGTATTGATGAAGTACAGTATTGATGATGTACAGTGTAATATCTAGGTATTGATGAAGTACAGTATTGATGATGTACAGTGTAATATCTAGGTATTGATGAAGTACAGTATTGATGATGTACAGTGTATTATCTAGGTATTGATGATGTACAGTATTGATGATGTACAGTATTGATGATGTACAGTGTATTATCTAGGTATTGATGATGTACATTATTGATGATGTACAGTATTGATGAAGTACAGTATTGATGATGTACAGTGTATTATCTAGGTATTTACTATGTACAGTGTATTATCTAGGTATTGATGATGTACAGTATTGATGATGTACAGTATTGATGATGTACAGTGTATTATCTAGGTATTGATGATGTACATTATTGATGATGTACAGTATTGATGAAGTACAGTATTGATGAAGTACAGTATTGATGATGTACAGTGTAATATCTAGGTATTTACTATGTACAGTGTAATATCTAGGTATTGATGAAGTACAGTATTGATGATGTACAGTGTAATATCTAGGTATTGATGAAGTACAGTATTGATGATGTACAGTGTATTATCTAGGTATTGATGATGTACAGTATTGATGATGTACAGTATTGATGATGTACAGTGTATTATCTAGGTATTGATGATGTACATTATTGATGATGTACAGTATTGATGAAGTACAGTATTGATGATGTACAGTGTATTATCTAGGTATTGATGATGTACAGTATTGACGAAGTATAGTATTGATGATGTACAGTGTATTATCTAGATATTGATGATGTACAGTATTGATGAAGTACAGTATTGATGATGTACAGTGTATTATCTAGGTATTGATGATGTACAGTATTGATGATGTACAGTGTATTATCTAGGTATTGATGATGTACAGTATTGATGAAGTACAGTATTGATGATGTACAGTGTAATATCTAGGTATTGATGAAGTACAGTATTGATGATGTACAGTATTGATGAAGTACAGTATTGATGATGTACAGTGTAATATCTAGGTATTGATGATGTACAGTATTGATGAAGTACAGTATTGATGATGTACAGTGTATTATCTAGGTATTGATGATGTACAGTATTGATGAAGTACAGTATTGATGATGTACAGTGTATTATCTAGGTATTGATGATGTACAGTATTGATGAAGTACAGTTTTGATGATGTACAGTGTATTATGTAGGTATTGATGATGTACAGTATTGATGAAGTACAGTATTGATGATGTACAGTGTAATATCTAGGTATTGATGAAGTACAGTATTGATGATGTACAGTGTATTATCTAGGTATTGATTATGTACAGTATTGATGATGTACAGTGTATTATCTAGGTATTGATTATGTACAGTATTGATGATGTACAGTATTGATGAAGTACAGTATTGATGATGTACAGTGTATTATCTAGGTATTGATGATGTACAGTATTGATGAAGTACAGCATTGATGATGTACAGTGTATTATCTAGGTATTGATGATGTACAGTATTGATGAAGTAAATTTTTTATTATGTACAGTGTATTATCTAGGTATTGATGATGTACAGTATTGATGAAGTACAGTATTGATGATGTACAGTATTGATGATGTACAGTGTAATATCTAGGTATTGATGAAGTACAGTATTGATGATGTACAGTATTGATAATGTACAGTGTATTATCTAGGTATTGATGATGTACAGTATTGATGATGTACAGTATTGATGAAGTACAGTATTGATGATGTACAGTGTATTATCTAGGTATTGATGATGTACAGTATTGATGATGTACAGTGTAATATCTAGGTATTGATGATGTACAGTATTGATGATGTACAGTATTGATGAAGTACAGTATTGATGATGTACAGTGTAATATCTAGGTATTGATGATGTACAGTATTGATGATGTACAGTATTGATGATGTACAGTATTGATGATGTACAGTGTATTATCTAGGTATTGATGATGTACAGTATTGATGAAGTACAGTATTGATGATGTACAGTGTATTATCTAGGTATTGATGATGTACAGTATTGATGAAGTACAGTATTGATGATGTACAGTGTAATATCTAGGTATTGATGAAGTACAGTATTGATGATGTACAGTGTATTATCTAGGTATTGATTATGTACAGTATTGATGATGTACAGTGTATTATCTAGGTATTGATTATGTACAGTATTGATGATGTACAGTATTGATGAAGTACAGTATTGATGATGTACAGTGTATTATCTAGGTATTGATGATGTACAGTATTGATGAAGTACAGTATTGATGATGTACAGTGTATTATCTAGGTATTGATGATGTACAGTATTGATGAAGTACAGCATTGATGATGTACAGTGTATTATCTAGGTATTGATGATGTACAGTATTGATGAAGTAATTTTTTTATTATGTACAGTGTATTATCTAGGTATTGATGATGTACAGTATTGATGAAGTACAGTATTGATGATGTACAGTATTGATGATGTACAGTGTAATATCTAGGTATTGATGAAGTACAGTATTGATGATGTACAGTATTGATAATGTACAGTGTATTATCTAGGTATTGATGATGTACAGTATTGATGATGTACAGTATTGATGAAGTACAGTATTGATGATGTACAGTGTATTATCTAGGTATTGTTGATGTACATTATTGATGATGTACAGTATTGATGAAGTACAGTATTGTTGATGAAGTACAGTATCAATGATGTACAGTGTATTATTTAGGTATTGATGATGTACAGTATTGATGAAGTACAGTATTGTTGATGAAGTACAGTATCAATGATGTACAGTGTATTATTTAGGTATTGATGATGTACAGTATTGATGAAGTACAGTATTGTTGATGAAGTACAGTATCAATGATGTACAGTGATGTCATCTTACGAGGCCAGGCAGTTCTCCTGGGCTGCACAGAGTAGGTTGTACATAGCAAGTCTCTGGACGTAGGAGCCCACCTGGATGTGGTCTGCGTCAGGAACCAGGTCAGGAAGACCTGTGGGTCCCAAGCACCAATCACTGATTGGTCCATGGTCCAGAGTACCAGATGTGCCACTTACCTCTGTGGTGGTACCTGCTTCTGTGCCACTGTGGGGTCCTGGTCCCGGTCCTGGTCCTGGGTCTGTAGTAGTAGTTGTACACCTTGTAGGGGTTGTAGGGGTCGTCCCCCACCATCTGGTCCTCCCTCACCTCGCCGGCTGCAGGGGGCGAGCGGGTGGAGGAGGCGCCCAGCAGCACCAGGCCTCCTCCACCTCCTCCACCTCCGCTCCTGGCGGCCGGCTGGTAGCGGGACGCCCGGCTCAGGACGCTGAAGACCTGCCCGTTATGTCGCCATGTCAAGCGCTCACTTCCTGTTGGCAAAATACACAAGAAGAAGAACACCACACTCAACTCCTTCATGGTCACCATGAACATCATCAACTCTTCTCCTCTCTCTCTCTCTCGCCCCACCACCGCCGGGTGTGCAAAGGGGCGGAGTCACGCTTTAACTGCCATGTTGTAAAACTACTACTACAATAATAATCATATAGCATAACATGAAAGTAATGAAGGATTTCAATAAAGACTAATACAAAGTCAAACATGCACATATTGTAAATTATAGTATGATCATAAAGTCATACAAATAAAACAAAAACATTATACATTACTAATGTTATTATTACTACTATTAATAGATACATAGATAGATAAATAAATATATAGATAGTACTTTATTGATTCCTTCAGGAGAGTTCCCTCAGGAAAATTACAATTCCAGCCGCAGTGTACAGAATTGAGATGGAATTTAAAAAGTAAAAAGTAAATAATGGGGGTATAAATGGAAACAAAATAGAAAAATATTACAATAGAATAAAAATAAAAAGCAACAATGAGAATAAAAATATAACAGTAAAAAAAGAATATAAGAGAAACTAGGCAGTAGTGACCATGTTATGAAAAATGATTGCACTAATACTAGTAAAATAAAAATACTAATGAAAAAAATAGTGATAAAAATAATACTAATATATTACTACTACTAAAATAATACTAATACAACAAAATATGATATCATAAAATACTAATACAAAATGAATATTAATAAAAGCATACAATTAAAAATAAAGTATAGTATGATGAAATACCAAACCATCACCAAAATACAATCGTACTATAATTGTATATGGTAAAATACTACTTATAAAATGATAAGAGTAATAATTAATACTAATAAAATATTACAATAATAAAACGATATTAATACAAAATATTATAGTATCAAAATAATACAATACTAATAAAAATACTACTAATAATACAATTGCACTATAATTTATCAAGTAAAGTACTACTAATAAAATATTATAAAAACGATCAAGTACTAATGAAATAAAACGGTGATAAAAATAATACTACAAATATGACTATTAACTATTAACAGAATGATACAAATGCACTTGTACTAAAAATAATCAATAATAAATAATTATACAATATTATTACATACTATTGTACTCACTTTATAAAATATAAATAATTCAAATATAAAATACAAACCCCGTTTCCATATGAGTTGTGAAATGGTGTTAGATGTAAATATAAACGGAATACAATGATTTGCAAATCCTTTTCAAGCCATATTCAGTTGAATATGCTACAAAGACAACATATTTCATGTTCAAACTCATAAACTTTATTTTTTTTTGCAAATAATAATTAACTTTAGAATTTGATGTCAGCAACACGTGCCAAAGAAGTTGGGAAAGGTGGCTATAAATACTGATAAAGTTGAGGAATGCTCATCAAACACTTATTTGGAACATCCCACAGGTGTGCAGGCTAATTGGGAACAGGTGGGTGCCATGATTGACTATAAAAACAGCTTACCAAAAAAGGATGGGGCGAGGTACACCACTTTGTCCACAACTGCGTGAGCAAATTGTTGAACAGTTTAAGAACAAAGTTTCTCAAAGTGCAATTGCAAGAAATTTAGGGATTTCACCATCTACGCTCCATAATATCATCAAAAGGTTCAGAGAATGTGGAGAAATCACTGCAGGTAAGCAGCATGGCTGGAAACCAACATTGAATGAGCGTGACCTTCCATCCCTCAGACGGCACTGTATCAAAAACCCACATCAATCTCTAAAGGATATCACCACATGGGCTCAGGAACACTCCAGAAAACCACTGTTACTAAATACAGTTGTCGCTACATCTGTAAGTGCAAGTTAAAGCTCTACTATGCAAAGCGAAAGCCATTTATCAACAACACCCAGAAACTCCGCCGGCTTCTCTGGGCCCGAGATCATCTAAGATGGACTCATGCAAAGTGGAAAAGTGTTCTGTGGTCTGACGAGTCCACATTTCAAATTGTTTTTGGAAATATTCGACATCGTGTCATCAGGAGGACTTTGAGTTGGATACGCGCTACCGTGAGTACGCAGCTGCGGCTTCCAAACATTTGATCGCTTGCCCGTCCGTGCGTGCCGCTATGTGCATGTCACGTACGTAACTCTGGGGAAATATATGTGCTCTATGAACTTTGCGGAAGTGAACGGTACTTTGGGCTGTGGGATTGAGTGTGTTGTGCGGGTGTTTGAGTTGTATTGGCGGGTTATATGGACGTGAGGGGGGAGGTGTTTGTTATGTGGCATATTAAATATAAGCCTGGTTGTGTTGTGGCTAATAGAGTATATATATGTCTTGTGTTTATTTACTGTTGTAGTCATTCCCAGCTGAATATCAGGTCCCACCCACCTCTCACAGCATCTTCCCTATCTGAATTGCTCCCACTGCCCTCTAGTCCTTCACTCTCACTTTCCTCATCCACAAATCTTTCATCCTCGCTCAAATTAATGGGGTAATCGTCGCTTTCTCGGTCCGAATCGCTCTCGCTGCTGCTGGCCATCATTGTAAACAATGTGCAGATGTGAGGAGCTCCACAACCTGTGACGTCACGCTACTTCCGCTACAGCCAAGGCTTTTTTATCAGCGACCAAAAGTTGCAAACTTTATCGTCGATGTTCTCTACTAAATCCTTTCAGCAAAAATATGGCAATATCGCCAAATGATCAAGTATGACACATAGAATGGATCTGCTATCTCCGTTTAAATAAGAAAATCGCATTTCAGTAGGCCTTTAATGAAATAATATTAATGCTTCTAAATGTAAGATACATCATCAGTGATGTGCCTGAGATCACCGGGGGTGTCGGGTCTTTCAACATCATACCCCCTCCCTCAGGTGACCCAGCCAGGGTTGATCAGACCCAGCTTGTGTCCCACTAGCATTGGCCCACAGTTCACTCCTCCTGATCCAAAGCCATCTAGAGCAGTGGTCCCCAACCTTTTTGTAGCTGCAGACCGGTCAACGCTTGAAAATTAGTCCCACGGACCGGGAGGGGGAGAGGTTGATTTCTTTTTTTTTTCATAAAGAAATACAATCATGTGTGCTTACGGACTGTATCCCTGCAGACTGTATTGATCTATATTGATATATAATGTATATATTGTGTTTTTTAATGTTGATTTAATAAATAAATTAAAATATATATATATATATATATTTTTTTCCCTTGTGTGGCCCGGTACCAATGAGTTGGTACCGGGCCGCACTGATCTAGAGGCTCTCTCTGCTGCCTCCATGGTGGCCTTGATGGCCTTCCTTTTCCCATCACCTGTGATGCCAAGTAGTTTTTAGACCAGTTGATCTGTCGTTTCTTTTCTTTTCTTTTCTACTCTGCTCCGGGGTGGACCGCTAGCCTGTTCATCGGATGGGGACATCTCTACGCTGCTGACCCGTCTCCGCTCGGGATGGTTCCTGCTGGCCCCACCATGGACTGGACTTTCGCTGATGTGTTGGACTTTCACATTATTATGTCAGACCCACTCCACATCCATTGCTTTCGGTCTCCCCTAGAGGGGGTTGGGGGGGTTACCCACATATGCGGTCCTCTCCAAGGTTTCTCATAGTCATTCACATTGACGTCCCACTGGGGTGAGTTTTCCTTGCCCGTATGTGGGCTCTGTACCGAGGATGTCGTTGTGGCTTGTGCAGCCCTTTGAGACACTTGTAATTTGGGGCTATATAAACAAACATTGATTGATTGATTGAATTCCAACCCTTGCTGCTGAGTGCCAAGCAGGGAAGAATGCTGGTATGAGCTTTTAAACATAACCCGTTAACTGCTGCCAATCAAATGGTGAATAAGATACTCTTTAGGGTTCATATGTTTGTAAATGTGACTGTGATGAAGTCAGTGCCTCACCTGACATCAACCTGACCGCACGTCACTGTGTTTGATAAATCCAAATGAATGTAGTTCGCTTCCTGACTCTCTCTCTACTGCGCCTCCTGTGCCATTCAGTTCTACGTAGGGTCATCAGTTTCTTCCTGCTGATGTTCCGGAGTTCTTCTCCTCCTCAGATGCTGCCTTGTACTGTCTTGCCAGGGACCGGAGCTCCTGCCGCAGTCGATGGATCTTTCCTGCCCTTCGGTTCATGGTGTAGTTGGAACTGATGGGCTCGTCCTCTTCCACACCGAACCTCTCTGCTCCATAAGAAACAATGATGGTGGTCATGGTCTGAAGCCGTCTGTCGACAACCCCTTTGGCTATTGATTGGAGGATTCTGGCTGTGTGCTCGTCGAATTGGTGCCACACTTTGTGTTGGCTTGCAGGAGGCCACTTGATGCGAGGCTGCTTAGTTACTTTGCTGGGAGCTGGAGGGTTTATCACATGGAGGTTCTGGGCTCTGTGGGGTGTCTCCTCCGTCGCTGTCTCACCAGGACTCGGTCCTGTGCGCTGTGTGTCACGCTCCTGCACCAAGCTTTTCATTCCACCCTGATGGATTTTTAGGCCACGCTCGTTCTTGAGGCTCTTGCCACAGATGCATCTTACGGGTGCCATTGTAATATATATAATATATTACTATTAATAAAATAATACAAATACACTTGTATTAATATTAAGCTAATATTTAAAATAATCAAATACAAATAATTCTACAAGAATAATATAACATAATACTGTGCTAAATTATTAAATATTTATACAATATCCATCCATCCATTTTCTACCGCTTGTCCCTATAATTAAAACAATATATTATTTATACAATTACACTATAAATGTATAAAGTGAATTCCAAAATACTAATTAAATTAAATAATATTTACATAATATTACTACCATAAATAAGATCATGCTAAGGCTTATATTACTATTAATAAAATACAAATACATGTGTACTAATAATAAGCAAATAGTTCAAATAATCAATAAAAATACATAATACAAATGAACACTTCTACAATAATAATACAACATTACTGTACTGGGTTGTTCAAATTACTACTATTAATAAAATCGTACAATAATACTAATAAGTTGAAATAATAAACATTTAAAAAATACACAGAATAATAAAAATACTAATATATTGCAATAAAACGCCAATAATTCAAAGATAAAAGTGTTAGTGAAAGATGATATTGTGCAGACTTTCAACTTTTTTTTTACATCTCTTGTAAAAAAAAAGCCAAAAGTGCTCAGGTTTTATTTCACAATGTTTCTGACCTGCAGCGTTGACTTCCTGTGTGGGAGGAGCTTGACAGCAGACAGATGTTCCAAAGTTACCTTTTGTCGTGCTGCATGAAAGCTCCTCAGGTGAGATTCCTGTGTCTTTATTGGCTGGGGGCCCCCGCCCCTGGGACCCCCCCCAACCCCTGCTGGGCGCTCAGGATGCTTTAAAAAAGTGAAATTGAAGCACTTTCCTCCAAACACAACATGCAAACTGTTCAATCACTCGTGCTAAAACATTGCTAGCAGGAGTCGCTTTTCTTTCCAAAGACATAACCAAGTCAAAGAAAGTTGTGATCGTGTCAAATAAATCTTTTGATTACACGTCTTTATGCTAGCAACATTCTGTAGCGTCTTTGTGAAGTTAGCATTAGCTGCTACGTCACAGTTGTTGTGTGGTTAGCATTAGCCACTAGGTAAGGGAAGGAATGAGCTATTAAAGATGAAAGGTGGCGGTCCAATGAGAAGCAGGTGTCCATAATGAGGCCTGCTGCCTAGCAGGGGGACTAGAGGGGCTATAAAAGAGGAGTCATAAAAGTCTGGCAACATCAGACAAAAGCGCCACTTCAACAATGCTGCTGCTTTAACGAGCTGACTGAGCACATTCATTAAAAGAAGGTGGGACCACTGATGATGTCACTGATGATGTCGTCAGCAAATGAGAGTCAAAGTGTGTATTTATTCCAAGATGAGATTAGAACATATATTAATATACACTATTGGTACTATGCTATGTACAATGCATGTGTACTATGTACTAGAGGAGGAATCAGACTAAACAAGCACACAAATCATCAGAATTAGAATATTTCTTGTTAAACCTACTTACCTTTTTCATGTATGTGACCTTAACTCATCTCACTAGAACATGTGTCCTAGATGTAGTATGTGACCTTAACTCATCACACTAGAACATGTGTCCTAGATGTACTATGTGACCTTAATTCATCTCACTAGAACATGTGTCCTAGATGTAGTATGTGATCTTAACTCATCACACTAGAACATGTGTCCTAGATGTAGTATGTGACCTTAACTCATCACACTAGAACATGTGTCCTAGATGTACTATGTGACCTTAACTCATCACACTAGAACATGTGTCCTAGATGTAGTATGTGACCTTAACTCATCACACTAGAACATGTGTCCTAGATGTACTATGTGACCTTAACTCATCACACTAGTACATGTGTCCTAGATGTACTATGTGACCTTAACTCATGCCACTAATACATGTGTCCTAGATGTAGTATGTGATCTTAACTCATCACACTAGAACATGTGTCCTAGATGTAGTATGTGACCTTAACTCATCTCACTAGAACATGTGTCCTAGATGTAGTATGTGACCTTAACTCATCTCACTAGTACATGTGTCCTAGATGTACTATGTGACCTTATCTCTTCTCACTAGTACATGTGTCCTAGATGTAGTATGTGATCTTAACTCATCTCACTAGAACATGTGTCCTAGATGTAGTATGTGACCTTAACTCATCACACTAGAACATGTGTCCTAGATGTACTATGTGACCTTATCTCATCTCACTAGTACATGTGTCCTAGATGTAGTATGTGATCTTAACTCATCTCACTAGAACATGTGTCCTAGATGTAGTATGTGACCTTAACTCATCACACTAGAACATGTGTCCTAGATGTAGTATGTGACCTTATCTCATCTCACTAGAACATGTGTCCTAGATGTAGTATGTGACCTTATCTCATCTCACTAGAACATGTGTCCTAGATGTAGTATGTGATCTTAACTCATCTCACTAGAACATGTGTCCTAGATGTAGTATGTGACCTTAACTCATCACACTAGAACATGTGTCCTAGATGTAGTATGTGATCTTAACTCATCTCACTAGAACATGTGTCCTAGATGTAGTATGTGATCTTAACTCATCTCACTAGAACATGTGTCCTAGATGTAGTATGTGACCTTAACTCATCTCACTAGAACATGTGTCCTAGATGTAGTATGTGACCTTAACTCATCACACTAGAACATGTGTCCTAGATGTAGTATGTGACCTTATCTCATCTCACTAGAACATGTGTCCTAGATGTAGTATGTGATCTAACCCTAATCTACTACTGACTAGACAGTACTACTAGCATTGAAGCTAACCGTGTTTGAAGTCATATTTGGGCTAAGTGAGGACATGAATGACGTGATGAATACATGACACCTTGCTGTGTGACATGAATACATGACACCTTGCTGTGTGACATGAATACATGACACCTTGCTGTGTGACATGAATACATGACACCTTGCTGTGTGACATGAATACATGACACCTTGCTGTGTGACATGAATACATGACACCTTGCTGAGTGACATGAATACATGACACCTTGCTGTGTGACATGAATACATGACACCTTGCTGTGTGACATGAATACATGACACCTTGCTGTGTGACATGAATACATGACACCTTGCTGAGTGACATGAATACATGACACCTTGCTGAGTGACATGAATACATGACACCTTGCTGAGTGACATGAATACATGACACCTTGCTGAGTGACATGAATACATGACACCTTGCTGTGTGACATGAATACATGACACCTTGCTGAGTGACATGAATACATGACACCTTGCTGTGTGACATGAATACATGACACCTTGCTGAGTGACATGAATACATGACACCTTGCTGAGTGACATGAATACATGACACCTTGCTGTGTGACATGAATACATGACACCTTGCTGAGTGACATGAATACATGACACCTTGCTGTGTGACATGAATACATGACACCTTGCTGAGTGACATGAATACATGACACCTTGCTGTGTGACATGAATACATGACACCTTGCTGTGTGACATGAATACATGACACCTTGCTGAGTGACATGAATACATGAATCCTGGCTCCAGTGTGGTTAGTGAAGAACTGACACACACAGACACAGACACACACACACACACACACACACAGACACACACACAGACACACACACACACGCACACACACACAGACACACACACACACACACACAGACACACACGCACACACACACACACACACACACACAGACACACACACACACACACACACACACACACACACAGACACACACACACACACACACACACACAGTGCTTTACAAAAAGAAGAAGAAGAAGTAGAAGTAGTAGTAGAAGAAGAAGAAGAAGAACCACAGGAATGAGGAAGCCACTTTAGGGCCAAAAGGAGGAGAATAAAAACCAAAAAAATGAAAGAGTTTTTCTTGTCCTTGTTGAAGGTCAGCGAGTGGGGACTAGTGGGGACTAGTGGGGACTAGTGGGGACTCACTGGCTGACGTGAGGCTTGAGGGCCTGGTAGAGCCCCTCAAAGGTGGGCCTGTCAGGGATGTCCCGCCTCCAGCAACGCATCATCAGCTCAAAGAGGGAGGGGGGGCAGAGGGGAGGAGCATACAGGAACACCTGGGGGGGGATAGGTCAACAATATTGGTTGTATGCTGCCCTCTGGTGGCTGACTACTTGTAGTACATGTGGATGACCTCATGAGCATAGCACCAATCCCAGGTAAATAATGTCCTCACACATTTCTAGGCAGCGTACACAATGTAAACGTACACCCACCACAAAGCATGATGGGTAATATGGACAACTCTCATTTTAGCTGCTTGATATTTGTAATGGATTAGAAATTAAAGCATATCCAATGGTATTTATTTGTGAAAATACCCTCTCAACATCACAAAATGTCATTTTCAATATTCCACTCCGCTATTTGCGGATATTGACGTAACCTTTCTGCACGCTGACCATATTATTAGGTCAGTCATACTGGAAATAGACATCTCTCTCTTTATCATTCACTATCTCTATATACAACATGAACACATATGTTTTTCTTTTTTTTAATGCATCTTAAAGGCCTACTGAAAGCCACTACTAGCGACCACGCAGTCTGATAGTTTATATATCAATGATGACATCTTAACATTGCAACACATGCCAATACGGCCGGGTTAACTTAGAAAGTGACTTTTCAAAATTCCCGGGAAATATCCAGCTGAAATCATGACGTATGCGCGTGACGAAGTCCGAGTAACAGAAGTTATGGTACCCCGTAGAATCCTATACAAAAAGCTCTGTTTTCATTTCATAATTCCACAGTATTCTGGACATCTTTTGCCATTTTTTTAATGAACAATGAAGGCTGCAAAGAAGGCAGTTGTAGGTGGGATCGGTGTATTAGCAGCGGACTACAGCAACACAACCAGGAGGACTTTGTTGGAGCGCTAGCCGCGCTAGCCGCCGACTTCACCTTGACTTCCTACGTCTCCGGGCCGCCAAACGCATCGGGTGAAGTCCTTCGTCCTTCTGCCGATCGCTGGAATGCAGGTGAGCACGGGTGTTGATGAGCAAATGAGGGCTGGCTGGCGTAGGTGGAGAGCTAATGTTTTTAGCATAGCTCTGTGCAGTCCGGTTGCTAAGTTAGCTTCAATGGCGTCGTTAGCACAGCATTGTTAACCTTCGCCAGGCTGGAAAGTATTAACCGTGTATTTACATGTCCACGCTTTAATAGTATTGTTGATTTTCTATCTATACTTCCAGTCAGGGGTTTATTTTTTTTGTTTCTATATGCAGTTAAAGCACGATGCTATCACGTTAGCTCGTAGCTAAAGCATTTCGCCGATGTATTGTCGTGGAGATAAAAGTCACTGAATGTCCATTTCGCGTTCTGGACTCTCATTTTCAAGAGGATATAGTATCCCAGGTGGTTTGAAATACAAATCTGTGATCCACAATAGAAAAAGGAGAGAGTGTGGAATCCAATGAGCCAGCTTGTACCTAAGTTACGGTCAGAGCGAAAAAAGATATGTCCTGCACTGCCTCTCAAGTCCTTCACTGTAACGTTCCTCATCTACAAATCTTTCATCCTCGCTCAAATTAATGGGGTAATCGTCACTTTCTCGGTCCGAATCTCTCTCGCTCCATTGTAAACAACGGGGAATTGTGAGGAATACTAGCTCCTGTGACGTCACGCTACTTCCGCTACAGGCAAGGCTTTTTTTTATCAGCGAGCAAAAGTTGCCAACTTTATCGTCGATTTTCTCTACTAAATCCTTTCAGCAAAAATATGGCAATATCGCCAAATGATCAAGTATGACACATAGAATGGATCTGCTATCCCCGTTTGAATAAAAAAAAAATCATTTCAGTAGGCCTTTAAGTGTTAAGTAAATAATGGGGGCTCTCTATTTGTCCCACAAAACCCTCTAAATAACCATCCAACAGCTCTTTATACATGTGCTGAGCTGAATGTTGGCCATGTTGTTATTATAAGCACAGCCATGTCCTGCTGCTCCTCAAACTTATTCTAGATTATAAATCAAGCCTCGAGGAGGATTTAGCCACACATCTAGAAGTTGTTCATCTGTGACATTCACTTCATACTCAGAGATGGAGACAAACACACACAACTGAAGACAGTGTCTGCAGGGAGACTTTTCCTTGTTAACCCTTCACATGTGTGATGATTAATTCTTCATCTAAACGGGAACATATGGACATCCCACCAGTCTTTATCTCAGTGAGAGCAGACATTGTACAGTAAGCGGACGTTTTATTATGTTTGTATTTCTTTTTAGTAAGTCTTTAGGTGTCATAAACCAGATATTTATGATAACAGTTCAATATAGAGGCAACTTGTTTTTACACTCTACTGCTACTTTAAATAGGATCGGACTTAACAAATATTTTACATTTGTTATTTATTAGAGTTATACAGTCCTGCACTTTAGTTCCTATCTGTTTCCGTAAATCCCAATAGGGGACGGACGTGTGTGGAAAAGAAAAGTGCCAGACTGTGGAGGTGACTTTTCCTCTTTTAGCCACAATTACTCTGCAGCACTCATGTTCATTTTCTCTTCTCACTCTGTGCAGAGAATCAACAGTGAGACAGTGCCACCAAACTTGATGGTTGATGCTGTTACACCATTGGCTGTTTAGCCTGTCCCTCCCATTTCATGACCACTTCCTGTTTTGCTAGCTTAATAGACCACGAGTGCCTTAGTTTGTGCAACCTACCATGCTTTATAATTTCCACTTTCTTCACACCAATATATATATATATATATATATATATATATATATATATATATATATATATATATATATATATACAGGCTGTGTGTATATATATATATATATATATATATATATATATATATATATATATATATATATATATATATATATATATAGTTAATTTACACGCAGTCTGCTTTTGGCTCCTGGCCAGATTTGTCTAAGGTTTGGAGCATGTTCTAGTACCTGTCTGTCTGCCCTGGTTCCTGAAGAACTAAGGTTTGGAGCATGTTGTAGTACCTGTCTGCCCTGGTTCCTGAAGAACTAAGGTTTGGAGCATGTTGTAGTACCTGTCTGCCCTGGTTCCTGAAGAACTAAGGTTTGGAGCATGTTGTAGTACCTGTCTGCCCTGGTTCCTGAAGAACTAAGGTTTGGAGCATGTTGTAGTACCTGTCTGCCCTGGTTCCTGAAGAACTCGCCAGTGTTGGCTATGACCTGCTCGTCAGTCAGCAGGCTGTAGGGCTGCTCCTTGCACAGCGTGAAGATCTCCCACAAGGTGACTCCAAAGGCCCAAACGTCGCTGGCCGTGGTGAACTTACCCTGAAGGAGGGAGGAGAAGCAGTGAAGTGGAGGAGGAAGAAGTGGATGAAGAGGAGGCGGAGAAGAAGAAGGACAAGAAGGAGGAAGCAAAGGTGGTGTAAGAGGAGGAGCAGGAAGGGTAGGAAGACGAAGGGGATTCAGTGGCGGAGAAAGAGGAAGACGGAGAATAGGCAAAGGATGTGAAAGAAGGAGGTGGAGAAGGAGGAAGACGTGGAGAAGGAAGAGCAGGAAGTGGAATAGATAGGGGAAGAAGTATTGGAGGAGGTTTAGAAGGAGGAAGAGGAGGATGGAGAAGAGAAGAAGAGGATGATGAGGAGGAGAAAGAGGAAGAAGGAGAAGAGGTGAAGGATGTGAAAGAAGGAGGTGGAGAAGGAGGAAGACGTGGAGGAGAAGGAAGAGCAGGAGGAACATATATGGGAAGAAACATTGGAGGAGGTTTAGAAGGAGGAAGAGATGGAGGAAGAAGAGAGGGACGAAGAGGAGGATGAGGAGAAAGAGATGGAGGAGGAAGAAGAGAGGGATGAAGAGGAGGATGAGAAGGAAGGAGAAGAGAAGAAGAGTATAAAGAAGAGGAAGGAGAAGGAGAAGAGGAGTATGAGTATGAGGAAGGGGAAGGAGGAGAGAAGAAGAAGAGGAAGGAGAAGGAGAAGAGGAGTATGAGTATGAGGAAGGGGAAGGAGGAGAGAAGAAGAAGAGGAAGGAGAAGGAGAAGAGGAGTATGAGTATGAGGAAGGGGAAGGAGGAGAGAAGAAGAAGAGGAAGGAGAAGAGAAGAAGGAGAAGGAGAAGAGGAGTATGAGTATGAGGAAGGGGAAGGAGGAGAGAAGAAGAAGAGGAAGGAGAAGGAGAAGAGGAGTATGAGTATGAGGAAGGGGAAGGAGGAGAGAAGAAGAAGAGGAAGGAGAAGAGAAGAAGGAGAAGGAGAAGAGGAGTATGAGTATGAGGAAGGGGAAGGAGGAGAGAAGAAGAAGAGGAAGGAGAAGAGAAGAAGGAGGAGGAGAAAGAGGAAGAAGGAGTAGAGAAGAAGAGGAGTATGAGGGTGAGGAAGGAGAAGAGAAGAGAAGAGGAGTATGAGTATGAGTAAGAGGAAGGAGAAGAGAAGAAGAGTAAGAGTAAGGAGTGTGAGGGTGAATGAGAGTGTGAGGGTGAGTGTGAGGGTGAGTGTGAGTGCGAGTGAGAGGGTGAGAGTGAGTGTGAGTGTGAGTGAGAGTGTGAGTGTGAGTGTGAGTGAGAGTGTGAGTGAGAGGGTGAGTGTGAGTGAGAGTGTGAGGGTGAGTGTGAGTGTGAGGGTGAGTGAGAGGGTGAGTGTGAGTGTGAGGGTGAGTGTGAGTGAGAGGGTGAGTGTGAGTGAGGGTGAGTGAGAGGGTGAGTGTGAGTGAGAGGGTGAGTGTGAGTGAGAGTGTGAGTGTGAGTGAGAGGGTGAGTGTGAGTGAGAGTGTGAGGGTGAGTGAGAGAGTGAGGGTGAGTGTGAGTGAGAGTGAGAGGGTGAGTGCGAGTGAGAGGGTGAGTGTGAGTGAGAGGGTGAGTGTGAGTGTGAGTGAGAGGGTGAGTGTGAGGGTGAGTGAGAGTGTGAGGGTGAGTGAGAGGGTGAGTGTGAGTGTGAGGGTGAGTGAGAGGGTGAGTGTGAGGGTGAGTGGGAGGGTGAGTGTGAGTGAGAGGGTGAGTGTGAGGGTGAGTGTGAGTGAGAGGGTGAGTGTGAGTGAGAGTGGTGGTGGTGGTGACTCACCAGCATCAGGGTGAGTGAGAGTGGTGGTGGTGGTGACTCACCAGCATCAGGGTGAGTGAGAGGGTGAGAGTGAGTGAGAGGGTGAGTGTGAGTGAGAGGGTGAGTGTGAGGGTGAGTGTGAGGGTGAGTGGTGGTGGTGACTCACCAGCATCAGGGTGAGTGAGAGTGGTGGTGGTGGTGACTCACCAGCATCAGGGTGAGTGAGAGGGTGAGTGTGAGTGAGAGGGTGAGTGTGAGTGAGAGGGTGAGTGTGAGTGAGAGTGTGAGTGTGAGTGAGAGGGTGAGTGTGAGTGAGAGTGTGAGTGTGAGGGTGAGTGAGAGAGTGAGGGTGAGTGTGAGTGAGAGTGAGAGGGTGAGTGCGAGTGAGAGGGTGAGTGTGAGTGAGAGGGTGAGTGTGAGTGTGAGTGAGAGGGTGAGTGTGAGGGTGAGTGAGAGTGTGAGGGTGAGTGAGAGGGTGAGTGTGAGTGTGAGTGTGAGGGTGAGTGAGAGGGTGAGTGTGAGTGTGAGGGTGAGTGGGAGGGTGAGTGTGAGTGAGAGGGTGAGTGTGAGTGAGAGTGGTGGTGGTGGTGACTCACCAGCATCAGGGTGAGTGAGAGTGGTGGTGGTGGTGACTCACCAGCATCAGGGTGAGTGAGAGGGTGAGAGTGAGTGAGAGGGTGAGTGTGAGTGAGAGGGTGAGTGTGAGGGTGAGTGTGAGGGTGAGTGGTGGTGGTGACTCACCAGCATCAGGGTGAGTGAGAGTGGTGGTGGTGGTGACTCACCAGCATCAGGGTGAGTGAGAGGGTGAGTGTGAGTGAGAGGGTGAGTGTGAGTAGAGGGTGAGTGTGAGGGTGAGGGTGAGTGTGAGGGTGAGTGGTGGTGGTGACTCACCAGCATCAGTGTGAGTGTGAGTGTGAGGGTGAGAGTGGTGGTGGTGGTGGTGACTCACCAGCAGGATGCTCTCCCAGGCCATCCACCTGATGGGCAGCACCGCCCTGCCCTGGATGCGGTAATAGTCGCTGCTGTACAAGTTGCGACTCATACCAAAGTCTGAGATCTTCATGGTGAGGCGGCGGTCCAGCAGACAGTTCCTGGTGGCCAGGTCTCGGTGCACAAAGTTGAGGGAGGCCAAGTACTTCATCCCTGAGGAGATCTGCACCGACATGTGCAGCAGGTCCGACAGGCTGGGGGCGGGGCCAGAGGCGGCGTGAGGTGATGTGAGCGGGGCGGGGGCGGGGCGTGCCAGGTGCACTCACCTGACAGAGGGGATGTTGTTGGCGTGCGTCAGCGTGCTCTCCATCTCCCGCTGCGACAGGAACATGTTGAGGTCGCCATTCTCCATGTACTCTGTCACCATGCACAGGGGGTCAGAGGTCACGCACACGCACAGCAGCCGGACGATGTTGGCGTCGTTCAGGCGAGACATGATCTTGATCTCCTTCAGGAAGTCGTTCCTGGAAGACGGAGGGAGGCGTCAGGCGGGGGGCGCTCGGCCGGTGGGCGTGGCCTCGGCGTACCTGGCCTGGATGGTGGCGTCCGCCCTCAGCTGCTTCACCGCCACCAGCACGGCACGCCCGTCTCTGTCAGGGAGGGGCGACCCCTCGCCCAGGAACTCCGCCAGACCCTCGGCCTCGCACAGGTGGACCTAAGGAACAGGCCGCTTAGCGTCGTGGCTCCGCCCACTTGCTCGCCAGACACCTACCTCTCCAAACTGCCCCTCCCCCAGCTTCTCCCGGAAGATCAGCTGTTGCCGCGGGAACTCGGAGGCGGAGATGTCCTTCCTGGTGAGCGAGTCCACGGTGAGGGCGGGCACGGCGTACATGTTGCTGCCCGTCACGCCCTGCAGGCGCACGATGTCCGTCTCCGCGTAGTGGGGGGCGTTGCTATGGAAACACTGGTGCGGCGTGCACTGGGTGATGTCGGGCTCGGCGTAGCCCCCCCCGCACGCTGCCGGGACAAGATAAGGTGAGCGCGCCGCTCGGCCACAACACAAACCTGTGGCGTCTTCACCTCATGTGGTCATGTGACAGGAAGTCAGCGTTAGGCGGCCATAGAGAATGTTACTGAGGAGGAAGAGGAGCAGGAGAAGACGGAAAGGACCGGAAGCTGAGGAGGAAGTCCAGAGTGAAGTAGCAGCGTGCAACCACCAGGGGGGGCGCTCACCTGAGGCTTCCGCGCTCTGGGAGAGTTCCGGCAGCTTGTTCCTCAGCGCCGCCGGGTTCTGGTACTGAGGGTCCAACAGGAACACCCTCTCGTAGTGAGGGTCCGTTTGGGCGGGGCCTGGACGCGGCGGAAATGACGTCACACCCAGGGACTCGTGGCCAGCGTGTGACGCTTACCTGGGGGGGCGTGTCCAGAGCGGGGGGGCACAGGGGGGGTCTGCATGATGATGGTGTCGCTGCAGGACGACAGTCGCACCCTCACCTCCTCGCCCAGGATCCTGCGTGGAGCCTGTGTGGGCGGGGCCATTAAGTCATCAATCAGTGATCATACTAATCATGTCTCACCTACTGATCATGTCTCACCTACTGATCATGTCTCACCTACTGATCATGTCTCACCTACTGATCATACTAATCATGTCTCACCTACTGATCATGTCTCACCTACTGATCATGTCTCACCTACTAATCATGTCTCACCTACTGATCATGTCTCACCTACTGATCATGTCTCACCTACTAATCATGTCTCACCTACTGATCATGTCTCACCTACTGATCATGTCTCACCTACTGATCATGTCTCACCTACTGATCATACTAATCATGTCTCACCTACTGATCATGTCTCACCTACTAATCATGTCTCACCTACTGATCATGTCTCTCCTACTGATCATGTCTCTCCTACTGATCATGTCTCACCTACTGATCATGTCTCTCCTACTGATCATGTCTCACCTACTGATCATGTCTCTCCTACTGATCATGTCTCTCCTACTGATCATGTCTCACCTACTGATCATGTCTCTCCTACTAATCATGTCTCACCTACTGATCATGTCTCTCCTACTGATCATGTCTCTCCTACTGATCATGTCTCTCCTACTAATCATGTCTCACCTACTGATCATGTCTCACCTACTGATCATGTATCTCCTACTGATCATGTCTCACCTACTGATCATGTCTCACCTACTGATCATGTCTCACCTACTGATCATGTCTCTCCTACTGATCATGTCTCACCTACTGATCATGTCTCTCCTACTGATCATGTCTCACCTACTGATCATGTCTCTCCTACTGATCATGTCTCACCTACTGATCATGTCTCTCCTACTGATCATGTCTCACCTACTGATCATACTAATCATGTCTCACCTACTGATCATGTCTCACCTACTAATCATGTCTCACCTACTGATCATGTCTCTCCTACTGATCATGTCTCTCCTACTGATCATGTCTCACCTACTGATCATGTCTCACCTACTGATCATGTCTCTCCTACTGATCATGTCTCACCTACTGATCATGTCTCACCTACTGATCATGTCTCACCTACTGATCATGTCTCACCTACTGATCATGTCTCACCTACTGATCATGTCTCACCTACTAATCATGTCTCACCTACTGATCATGTCTCACCTACTGATCATACTAATCATGTCTCACCTACTGATCATACTAATCATGTCTCACCTACTGATCATACTAATCATGTCTCACCTACTGATCATACTAACCATGTCTCACCTACTGATCATACTAATCATGTCTCACCTACTGATCATACTAATCATGTCTCACCTACTGATCATACTAACCATGTCTCACCTACTGATCATACTAATCATGTCTCACCTACTGATCATGTCTCACCTACTAATCATGTCTCACCTACTGATCATGTCTCTCCTACTGATCATGTCTCTCCTACTGATCATGTCTCACCTACTGATCATGTCTCACCTACTGATCATGTCTCTCCTACTGATCATGTCTCACCTACTGATCATGTCTCACCTACTGATCATGTCTCACCTACTAATCATGTCTCACCTACTGATCATGTCTCACCTACTGATCATGTCTCACCTACTGATCATGTCTCTCCTACTGATCATGTCTCTCCTACTGATCATGTCTCACCTACTGATCATGTCTCACCTACTGATCATGTCTCACCTACTGATCATGTCTCACCTACTGATCATGTCTCTCCTACTGATCATGTCTCTCCTACTGATCATGTCTCACCTACTGATCATGTCTCACCTACTGATCATGTCTCACCTACTGATCATGTCTCACCTACTGATCATGTCTCACCTACTGATCATACTAATCATGTCTCACCTACTGATCATACTAATCATGTCTCACCTACTGATCATACTAATCATGTCTCACCTACTGATCATACTAACCATGTCTCACCTACTGATCATACTAATCATGTCTCACCTACTGATCATACTAACCATGTCTCACCTACTGATCATACTAACCATGTCTCACCTACTGATCATACTAACCATGTCTCACCTACTGATCATACTAATCATGTCTCACCTACTGATCATACTAACCATGTCTCACCTACTGATCATACTAACCATGTCTCACCTACTGATCATACTAATCATGTCTCACCTACTGATCATACTAACCATGTCTCACCTACTGATCATACTAACCATGTCTCACCTACTGATCATACTAATCATGTCTCACCTACTGATCATACTAACCATGTCTCACCTACTGATCATACTAATCATGTCTCACCTACTGATCATACTAATCATGTCTCACCTACTGATCATACTAATCATGTCTCACCTACTGATCATACTAATCATGTCTCACCTACTGATCATGTCTCACCTACTGATCATGTATCTCCTACTGATCATGTCTCACCTACTGATCATGTCTCACCTACTGATCATGTCTCACCTACTGATCATGTCTCTCCTACTGATCATGTCTCACCTACTGATCATGTCTCTCCTACTGATCATGTCTCACCTACTGATCATGTCTCACCTACTAATCATGTCTCACCTACTGATCATGTCTCTCCTACTGATCATGTGTCTCCTACTGATCATGTCTCACCTACTGATCATGTCTCACCTACTGATCATGTCTCTCCTACTGATCATGTCTCACCTACTGATCATGTCTCACCTACTGATCATGTCTCACCTACTGATCATGTCTCACCTACTGATCATGTCTCACCTACTAATCATGTCTCACCTACTGATCATGTCTCACCTACTGATCATACTAATCATGTCTCACCTACTGATCATACTAATCATGTCTCACCTACTGATCATACTAATCATGTCTCACCTACTGATCATACTAACCATGTCTCACCTACTGATCATACTAATCATGTCTCACCTACTGATCATACTAATCATGTCTCACCTACTGATCATACTAACCATGTCTCACCTACTGATCATACTAATCATGTCTCACCTACTGATCATGTCTCACCTACTAATCATGTCTCACCTACTGATCATGTCTCTCCTACTGATCATGTCTCTCCTACTGATCATGTCTCACCTACTGATCATGTCTCACCTACTGATCATGTCTCTCCTACTGATCATGTCTCACCTACTGATCATGTCTCACCTACTGATCATGTCTCACCTACTAATCATGTCTCACCTACTGATCATGTCTCACCTACTGATCATGTCTCACCTACTGATCATGTCTCTCCTACTGATCATGTCTCTCCTACTGATCATGTCTCACCTACTGATCATGTCTCACCTACTGATCATGTCTCACCTACTGATCATGTCTCACCTACTGATCATGTCTCACCTACTGATCATGTCTCTCCTACTGATCATGTCTCTCCTACTGATCATGTCTCACCTACTGATCATGTCTCACCTACTGATCATGTCTCACCTACTGATCATGTCTCACCTACTGATCATACTAATCATGTCTCACCTACTGATCATACTAATCATGTCTCACCTACTGATCATACTAATCATGTCTCACCTACTGATCATACTAACCATGTCTCACCTACTGATCATACTAATCATGTCTCACCTACTGATCATACTAACCATGTCTCACCTACTGATCATACTAACCATGTCTCACCTACTGATCATACTAACCATGTCTCACCTACTGATCATACTAATCATGTCTCACCTACTGATCATACTAACCATGTCTCACCTACTGATCATACTAACCATGTCTCACCTACTGATCATACTAATCATGTCTCACCTACTGATCATACTAACCATGTCTCACCTACTGATCATACTAACCATGTCTCACCTACTGATCATACTAATCATGTCTCACCTACTGATCATACTAATCATGTCTCACCTACTGATCATACTAACCATGTCTCACCTACTGATCATACTAATCATGTCTCACCTACTGATCATACTAACCATGTCTCACCTACTGATCATACTAACCATGTCTCACCTACTGATCATACTAACCATGTCTCACCTACTGATCATACTAACCATGTCTCACCTACTGATCATACTAACCATGTCTCACCTACTGATCATACTAACCATGTCTCACCTACTGATCATACTAACCATGTCTCACCTACTGATCATACTAATCATGTCTCACCTACTGATCATACTAATCATGTCTCACCTACTGATCATGTCTCACCTACTAATCATGTCTCACCTACTGATCATACTAATCATGTCTCACCTACTGATCATGTCTCACCTACTGATCATACTAATCATGATAGGGGCAAATTCATCCCGTACACGTGACTCCACTTTTAACCAGTCGCTCCCAGAGGTGTGTAGAGTAGCCAGAAAGTGTACTCACGTAAGAGTACTGTTACTTTAGAGATTTATTACTCAAGTAAAAGTAAGGAGTAGTCACCCAAATATTTACTTGAGTAAAAGTAAAAAGTATGTTGTGAAAAAACTACCCAAGCACTGAGTAACTGATGAGTAACCTGTTCGTTTAATGATGACGGCAACAAATAATGCACAAAAACATAAAAATAGCAATGAGCAAATTCAGAGCCAGGAATATCTCTTAAGCAACTAAAACAATAATATATATTAAATAATAATACATTAACATAAAAAAATGAAGTCAAATTGAGCCACAATAACTTAACAGCACCATAGGCTCAGTAGGCAGAGATTACAAAGGAAAATAACAAGTTAGCCTTTACGCAAACCATAAACTGACAGGTGTGGTCTGCACCTGGGAACACACTGTGCACTTCTGATTGGTGTTTCTATGCATGCGTGTGTGTGTGTGTGTGTGTGTGTGCGACTGTGTGTGTGTGTGTGTGTGTGTGTGTGTGTCTATGAGGCTGCAGTGCGTTAATAAATGTACCCACACGATGTACATTTGACAGTGATTCATAGCGGGGAAGCTAACATCAGCCTATGGTGACAGCCAAAATATCTACTAACATTACTTACCACCATGTGCTTCCTCAAATTTGATGTTGAGTTCATGTAAGCTTAAACTTGTTGTTGTTTGCCGCTGAAACTTTATGTGCAGTTAAAAATGTGACCGCCTGGCTCTGTTGCATTGGTGAAACGGAGTCAAACGTCACCAGTGACTGCATTTGATTGGTGAAACGGAGGCATGCTATAGATCCTACTTTGAAGGTCTGTCTGACAAAGCAAAACAAACAAAGCGTGCATTAACAGATGTATAAAAATCAGTAGTGAGTAGCGAGCTGAATGTAGATAAATGGAGCGGAGTAAAAGTAGCGTTTCTTCTCTATAAATATACTCAAGTAAAAGTAAAAGTATGTTGCATTAAAACTACTCTTAGAAGTATAATTTATCCCAAAAGTTCCTCAAGTAGATGTAACGGTCGCTCCTGAAGGGAATCACTGGAGTCAGTAGTCACAGAAACACTCATCACACCTGACACCTGACACCTCCACAGTGGGCCCAAGCTCACTATAACACCACAATCCTTAACATTCTGATATTAGCATGCTAGCTTTTTTGGCAAATTTTACAGGCACACACCTCAGTGTCAAATATTTTCTTACTTGACAAATGATACCTGTTAGCATGCCAATGCTAGATTCAGCTAATTTTACAGGTACACACCTCAATGTCATATTTTGTTACTTGACGAATGATAGCCTTTAGCATGCTAACGCTAGCTTTATTTTAGCTAATTTAGTAGGTATACACCTCAGTGTCAAATATTTTGTTACTTGAGAAATGATACCTGTTAGCATGCTAATGCTAGCTTGAATTTTAGATAATTTAGCAAGTATACACCTCAGTGTCAAATATTTTGTTACTCGATGAATGATACTTGTTAGCTTGCTAATGCTAGCATTAGCTAACTTTACAGGTACACACCTCAATGTCATATTTTGTTACTTGATGAATGATACTTGTTAGCTTGCTAATGCTAGCATTAGCTAACTTTACAGGTACACACCTCAGTGTCATATTTTCTTACTTGATGAATGATACTTGTTAGCTTGCTAATGCTAGCATTAGCTAACTTTACAGGTACACACCTCAGTGTCATATTTTGTTACTTGATGAATGATACTTGTTGGCTTGCTAATGCTAGCATTAGCTAACTTTACAGGTACACACCTCAGTGTCATATTTTGTTACTTGATACCCGTTAGCATGCTAAATTTCCAGGAAGTTCCCATTCAAATGAATGGATGTATTCATAGCTCTACAATGCCCACAATTCTCAAAAGTTTGCGGCATCTTTAAACTTGATTCCGACCTTTCAACCTTCCACCCACACTACTTTTTGGATATATTGAACACAAAACATGTTTTTCCTTTCCCAAAATTGCCGGAACTTCCTCCCCATTGACAATGAGTGGGCATTACGCAATCTACTGCATATCCCAGTGGGAGCGTTCCAACATGCACGCAGTCAACATTTCACTTGCACTAGCAGGACTGCTACTTAGTGACTTGAGGCTGTGTGCTAACTGTTAGCATTGGAGTCCTCACCTTCTCCAGGACCTTGCACACGTACTGGCACCACAGGATGAGGAAGATGATGATGACCAGCAGCAGGATGATGGTCACCAGGCAGCCAATCAGAACGGGTGTCTTGCCGTCATCGGGCGCGTCGCTGGCGGAGGGATTGGCGGCTGGCGAGGGGACAAGACGGCGAGTGAGTGTGGTGACAGCGACTTGTGAGGGAGAAGTGTCAAAGGTCATACCGGGCGTGGCCGTGACGGTGCTGCGGTCACTTGCTGATGGCGGCGTGGCGGCTAAGATGGAGTCTTCTGGGGGCAGACAGGAAGTCAGGCGTGTCCGCGGCGTGACGCGGTGCGTGTGTGTTACCCGACTGGAAGGCGATCTCGCTGAACATCATCCACACGTCAGCAAAGTAGAAGCGGCAGCGCAGCGACACGGCGGTGTGGCGCTCCAGCGGCACGGTCACGTAGCGGGAGCTCGGGTTGCGGTCGTCCAGCACCGTGTTGAAGACCACAGGCTCCGCCTCCCAGTTAGCGAGCAGGCGGGGCTTGAACCAGCAGGAGACGGAGGAGAAGATCTTGACGCCTCGAGTGAACATGTTGTTGCTGTGGACCTGGACAGGAAGTAGACAAGTGAGGCCTTTCAAAGTAAAAGCAGAGACATGTATACCTTCATGGAGGTGAAGTTCCTCTGCTGGTCGAAGACAAACTCCATCTCTACGTGTCCGCCGCCGCCGCCCAGCGAGTGGTTCTTCCAGCCCAGGTAGTCGTAGCCGGGCCACACGTGGTACTGGCGCGTCATCAGGAAGTCGTCCAGGCCCGTCACGCCGTCCGTCAGCTGGCCCAGGCCGCCAAACAACTTCCTGTTGGGACGACACGGTCAGAGAGCACGCGGCATGACGTGCGCTTGGTAAGAGCGTGCCACCTGCCTCTTCTCGTGCACGCCGTCGTAGGTGGAGTCATTCAGGCTGGCCATGGGGGAGCCGGGCGGGGCCATCAGCTGACCCTCGGGGGCGCTGTAGGAGATCAGGCCGTCTGTGAGGCAGGGAGGAGACGCGTCAACGCTTTGGCGCTTTCAGCGGGTTGGACAATGTGGGCGTGGCCTACCCTCCCACGGGCAGCCGTAAAGCTCCGCCCTCATGCAGACGGTGGACAGCTCGGTGAGCGGGATGAGGCGCACCCAGCGCGTGACCACGGGGGGGTGCAGGTCGTTGATGACGGGCTCGTAAGCGTTCTTGTTGCCTTCCATCACCTGCAACACCAAACTTCCTCTTTAAGCTCCGCCCACACACTACTTACACTATTGATGTGTTGCCTTCCATCACCTGCAACACCAAACTTCCTCTTTAAGCTCCGCCCACACACTACTTACACTATTGATGTGTTGCCTACGGGGGACTTCGTTTTTTTGTGCCCCTTGAAGTTTATCTGTATGTGTCAAGATAGTTCTTTACTAACATTAAACATTTTATTACGTTACTGCCTCTCACGCCCCCTTTCCACGACCCCCCACAGTGCCCCCCATGAGACAGATTTTTTTCCCCACGCCCCCCTGAGGTTACTCTTTTTATCTGTATGTGTCAAGATAGTTCTTTACTAACATTAAACATGCTATTACGATATTGCCTCTCACGCCCCCTTTTGCCCGACACCTCACTTGAGGGTGCAGAATATTTTTTATGACCGCCCCCCCCCCGTTTATTTTTTTATCTATACGTGTCAAGATTTCCTAGCATTAAAGATGCTATCAAGCTATTGCCTCTCACGCCCCCTTTCCCACAATACGGCGCCCCAGGGGACAGAATATTTTACACGCACCCCCCTCCTCCGCAAAGTTTTTTTTTTCATCCGTATGTATCAAGCTAGTTCTTTGCTAACATCAAAGACGCTATTACGCTATTGCTTCTCACGCCCCCTTACCCCGAAACCTGAGGGTGGCCCCCCTTTTGGGAACAATTTTTTGCGCCCCGTTGAAGTTTATTATTTAATCTGTATGTGTAAAGATAGCTCTTTATGCAACTAGGCTATTGCTTCTCACGCCCCCTTTCCCCTGACACCTCAGGGTGCCCCCCCAGGTAACAGGTTTTTTTTCACGCCCCCCCCCCAGAGATTTTTTTTTTTATCTGTATGTGTCAAGAGAGTTCTTTACTAACATTAAAAATGATATTACGCCACTGCCTCTCACGCCCCCCCCGCTCCCCGACACCTCATGGTGCTGCGCCAGGGACAGATTTTATTTTCACGCCCCCCCACACACACACACGTTCCTTTTTTTTATCTGCATATGTCAAGATAGTTCTTTACTAACATTAAAAATGATATTACGCCACTGCCTCTCACGCTCCCCCCCGCTCCCCGACACCTCATGGTGCCGCGCCAGGGACATATTTTATTTTCACGCCCCCCCCACACACACACGTTCCTTTTTTTTATCTGCATATGTCAAGATAGTTCTTTACTAACATTAAACAATTTATTACATTACTGCCTCTCACGCCCCCTTTCCCCTGACACCTCAGGGTGCCCCCCCAGGTAACAGGGTTTTTTTCACGCCCCCCCCCCCCAGAGATTTCTTTTTTTTATCTGCATATGTCAAGATAGTTCTTTACTAACATTAAAAATGATATTACGCCACTGCCTCTCACGCCCCCCCCGCTCCCCGACACCTCATGATGCCGCGCCAGGGACATATTTTATTTTCACGCCCCCCCCACACACACACGTTCCTTTTTTTTATCTGCATATGTCAAGATAGTTCTTTACTAACATTAAACAATTTATTACATTACTGCCTCTCATGCCCCCTTTCCCCTGACACCTCAGGGTGCCCCCCCAGGTAACAGGGTTTTTTTCACGCCCCCCCCCCCCCCCCAGAGATTTCTTTTTTTTATCTGCATATGTCAAGATAGTTCTTTACTAACATTAAAAATGATATTACGCCACTGCCTCTCACGCCCCCCCCCCCGCTCCCCGACACCTCATGATGCCGCGCCAGGGACATATTTTATTTTCACGCCCCCCCCACACACACACGTTCCTTTTTTTTATCTGCATATGTCAAGATAGTTCTTTACTAACATTAAACAATTTATTACATTACTGCCTCTCACGCCCCCTTTCCCCTGACACCTCAGGGTGCCCCCCCAGGTAACAGGGTTTTTTTCACGCCCCCCCCCCCAGAGATTTCTTTTTTTTATCTGCATATGTCAAGATAGTTCTTTACTAACATTAAAAATGATATTACGCCACTGCCTCTCACGCCCCCCCCCCCCCCCGACACCTCATGATGCCGCGCCAGGGACAGATTTTATTTTCACGCCCCCCCCACACACACACGTTCCTTTTTTTTATCTGCATATGTCAAGATAGTTCTTTACTAACATTAAACAATTTATTACATTACTGCCTCTCACGCCCCCTTTCCCCTGACACCTCACTGGGCCCCTCCCCCAGGGGGCCCAGTCTCACTATTTAAAAAGGGGACATCATTTTTTCAGGCCCCCCCCCGCCCCCCCTGAAGTGAATGTTTAGGTATTTATGTGTCACCAACAGGAAGTGGAGGTGGTCATGTGACTTGGGCAGAAGGTGTGGAATTGTTTCCTTCAGCCCACTTCCTTCCTGGTGTCCATCACACACACACACACACACACACACACACACACACACACACACACACACACACACACACACACACACACACACACACACACCATGTTTCCCAGGCGGTTGGTCCATGACTTCCAGGTGACACCGTCCCGGCTGTAGTTGAGGCTGTAGGCGTGGGCGAACTCGATGCCGTTCCTGGCGTAGCGCCCCTGAGTGGCCACCACCGTCAGAAAGGTGAGACGCCGCAAGTCCACCTGAGCGAAGAGACGTGCGCGTTTGACGTGTGAGTGACAGCGGGGGGGGGGGGGGGGGGGCGGCCAAACCTGCAGGAACTGGGAGTCGGTGGCTTCCAGTTGACCTTCGGGACACCAGGCGCCGTCGCCGTCCTCACGGTTCAACCTGTGAGGAGAAAAAGTGTCACCTGGCGCTCAAAGGACACGTGGACATGGGTCAAGGGTCAGAACTGGAGGTGACCTGGCGTACTGCGGCCCTGTGGTCTCGTGCCATTGGCTGGAAGCTGTGATGTCATCATCCTTGATCCGCCCATCCTCCATGCCCAAGGCATAGCGACAGTGCGCTGAAACACACGCCAGGCGTCAAGGTGCACGCGTGTGTGTGTGTGTGTGTGTGTGTGTGTGTGTGTGTGTGTGTGCGTGTGTGTGTGTGTGTGCGTGTGTGTGCGTGTTGCTCCCCTTCTTGAGACACGAAGAAGGAAAAGTATCTTCCATATGAGGAGGTGTGAACAAGTGATGACATAAATCAATAACATTGCAATGTCTCATTTGCACCCCTGCTGGATTTGTCACAAAGTGCTCCCCCTCTGGCCAACATATGAAATAACAAGTGTGTGGAAGAAATGGACAAATCCAAATAAATACATACATAGCGACATACTGTAATAACTTCAAGTAAATAATGAAGATTAAAAACCAATTACAAACAAAAAAAAGGAACTAAAGGCAGTCTTTCTCACAATGTGTCGACTTTTTTCTCATCAAATTGGGAACAATTTCTCACATTCTTTCCGTTACTGTAACATTGCAATATTTCCTCGTAAAATTATTACTTTTTAATAGAGATGTCCGATAATATCGGTCTGCCGATATTATCTGCCGATAAATGCGTTAAAATGTAATGTCGGGAATTATCGGTATCGTTTTTTTAATTATCAGTATCGTTGTTTTTTTTGTTGTTTTTTTTAATTCACATAAAAAACACAAGATACACTTACAATTAGTGCACCAAGCCAAAAAACCTCCCCTCATTCACACAAAAGGGTTGTTTCTTTCTGTTATTAATATTCTGCTTCCTACATTATATATCAATATATATCAATACAGTCTGCAAGGGATAGTTATTAATATTAACAATATATCAATACAGTCAGCAAGGGATAGTTATTAATATTAACAATTTATCAATATATATCAATACAGTCTGCAAGGGATACAGTTATTAATATGAACAATATATCAATATATATCAATACAGTCTGCAAGGGATACAGTTATTAATATTAACAATACATCAATATATATCAATACAGTCTGCAAGGGATACAGTTATTAATATTAACAATATATCAATATATATCAACACAGTCTGCAAGGGATACAGTTATTAATATTAACAATATATCAATATATATCAACACAGTCTGCAAGGGATACAGTTATTAATATTAACAATATATCAATATATATCAACACAGTCTGCAAGGGATACAGTTATTAATATTAACAATATATCAATATATATCAACACAGTCTGCAAGGGATACAGTTATTAATATTAACAATATATCAATATATATCAATACAGTCTGCAAGGGATACAGTCCGTAAGCACACATGATTGTGCGTGCTGCTGCTCCACTAATAGTACTAACCTTTAACAGTTAATTTTACTCATTTTCATTCATTACTAGTTTCTATGTAACTGTTTTTATATTGTTTTACTTTCTTTTTTATTCAAGAAAATGTTTTTAATTTATTTATCTTATTTTATTTGATTCATTTTTTTTTAAAAAGTACCTTATCTTCACCATACCTGGTTGTCCAAATTAGGCATAATAATGTGTTAATTCCACGACTGCATATATCGGTTGATATCGGTATCGGTTGATATCGGTATCGGTAATTAAAGAGTTGGACAATATCGGCATATCGGATATCGGCAAAAAGTCATTATCGGACATCCCTACTTTTTAACGTTAATTTATTACTTTTGAATGCAAAATGGTGACATTTGTCATATAAAATTCTGACTTTATCACAATATTGACAATTTATTTGTTGTTCTTGTAAAATAGTGACATTTTTGGAGTAAAATGATGACATTTGTCCTAATTTTGCCAAGCAAAATTCACATTATTATTATAATATTGCCAACGTTTTAAAGTGTTGTTATAAAATTGTGACTTGTCGAGTAAAATTACGACTCTTTTCATAAAATTGCCCAAATTTTAAGCTTTTCTTGTAAAATTGCGACTGTTATTCAGTAAAATTCCAACTTGTATCAAAATATTGCACAAAGGTTCAGTTTTTCTTGTAACATTTTCACTTGCATTTAGTAAAATGAGGACTTTTATTGTAATACTGCCAAAATTCTAAGTTTTTCTTGTGAAATTCCAACTCATTTTTCGCAAGAAGCTTCTTTACACTTGCATAGTATGTATATATTATTAGTGTTGTGTACCTGGATCAATCTGTGCGATGGCTGCTGGGGGGTGCAGGATCATCAGCAGGAGGAGGAGGTGCATGATGCTCCACACACACTACATCTCTGCCAACACAAACACTCACTTCATTAGGAACACACCTATCCTGTATTATTATCATGCAACATCCCATAATATTCCCTTTCGGAAAGATGCCAACACATGCTAGCTGGTTAGCATTAGCACGGGGTTGTAGCTAATCGGAACAATTGTAAGCAAGCTAATATTAGCATGCTAACTTCTTTTGCAAGTATTCACCGCGGTGTCAAACATTTTGGTACATTAGCATGCTAGATTGTTTCAGCTAGTTTAGCGGGTGTACACCTTGGTGTTATATATTTTGGCATTTCACTAATGCTGGCTGTTAGCATGATAGCGTAGTACTGTTAGAATGCCAGCTTTTTTAGCTCATATTTTTTCTTACTTGACGAGTGAGACCTGTTAGCATGCTAACTTTAGTGTGCCTGATCTTTTTCTTAGTTCATTTTGTAGGTATACACCTCAGTCATATTTTGGTACTTGATGCATGCTAAGTAGGTAGGCTAGCATTTTAAATACATTTTCAGGTAGACACCTCAGAGTAACACATTTTGGTACTTGACGCATGTTACAGATAGCATTTCAGTATGCCAACATTAGCATGCTAGATTTTTCATTTATAGCTAATTTAGCAGGTATACAAGTCAGGTATTTCACTAATGCTAACTGTAAACATGCTATTGTTAGCATATTTTTAGCTCATTTTGCTAATATTTCTTGTTTCTTGACACTATCTGGCCACTTACTGTTAGCATTTCACAACAGTTTGGCTTTGGCTTTTGAGCATTCCCAAGAAATGTCTACCAAACATGCCTTTTCGAGTTCTTTAAAACCAAATCTAAATATTTGAGTATTTTGGAAGGTGAAAACTACCAAAATGGCCCCCGCATCCTTTGATTGGTCAGTCTGTGGCCCTCGCTGGAAAAAGTTTGGGCACCCCTGCATTAGCATATCTAGCTGTCTTGTTTGACTGACTCCGCCCCTTCACGGGCCCCTCCTCTTGCACTCACTAGTCCCGCCCCCTCCCTCCATGTGCCAAATGCCTCAACATTCCTGACATTCAACACAAGCCTGAGCACTTTTTCATTCTCTTCTGGTGTGTGACAAGAACGCACACGTCTTTGATTGACAGCTGGCCGTTTAGCGTGTCAGTCAGTTAGCAGGGTTAGGGGCGGAGCAGGAAGTAACAGCACCTGGGGGGGGCGTGGCCTGCAGAGAGCATGTGAGGAATGTGTGCCTTTGACTCAACATGTCAGAGCACACACACTCTTTTGTTTGGCTGAGAACGCTCACAATAAAAGACCTAAACAACGATAATAGTATGCTAACTAGGGATGCAACGCTTAGTATTACGTTTCTAATCTTAATTATCGTAAAAGCGTGATCAAACTTTGACAAACTCAAGGCGATACTGCTCATTTCCTGGAGGAGCAGCTAGCATGCTAACATATAAACATAAGACATTAACACATGGCTGTCCCAGCAACTATCATATTCAATTGTCTTCCTTCTTTAAGGCAAATACATTTATTCACGAAACGTACTGAATATCAATGAAAAATGTGTTCGAAAAAACGTTGGATATGTACCCTATTTTTCGGACTATAAGTGGCAGGTTTTTTTATAGTTTGTCTTCGTGGGAAGAAAATGTCTCCCTGTAATTTGTCTGCTCTTGAATGGGATTGTGCTGAAAACCTTCATTAACCTTAAGTATTTCTGATTCTGAAAAAACGTCGGAAATATACACAAATATAGATTAATTTGCAAAGCAAAGGTTGGTTGCATGGACAAAGGCAGTGGGAGTGACACGCTAACAGCCAATCAGGTAACAGCATCAAGTATCAAAAGGTGGTTGTGCGGTTCATTCTTTGCATGCAGTGAGAAGAGAAGAGAAAAATTTAAGAAATTGTGCGTAAAAGAGGAAAAGTCGTCCGGACAGTTTGGCAGTTTTTTTTTGGGAGGGGGGGGAATTTTTTTTTCAACAAACTGTAGTCAGACCAATGTGGTGTGATGATGACCAGCCCACCCTTTAGAGCACAGCTGTAACTTCCTGCAGAAAACACTTATTCTCAGGTTTCTACATGCTTATATTTTTTATACTATTTTCTTACACTTTATTAAGCATTTCTTACATATTCCTTATTGTTGAACCTTCATTTTATTTGTTATTTAGGTGGACTTTTGTTTACATGGATTGTTTGAGTGTTTTCCATGCTTGTGTTGACAGAAAGGTCTGCCCTGACAGGATTATAAACAGAAGAAGGTTACATTTGAAATAAATATGCTTACATTCAATTCATTTTTCTCCTGCTCCTTATTTTGCATAGGTCATAACAAATATGAGTAATGATCAATATCAAGCGATATATAAGACTTCTATCCTGTTGCCCAGATAACTTTGACATGAAATGTTACGTCCCTAATGCTAACATGTTACAAACATGCTAACTTGCTGAATAAATAGTTTAGAAGCTTATTTTGTCACAACGTCTCAATACTTTAGCCGTCCTTTAGCTAGCTATCCCAGGATGCACTGGGAAACGGAGAACACTTCCTGTTGTTGTTAGTCACGTGACCTGTACTTTAGCTTCTTGTGCTAACTTAACGCCATGTTGCGTTAGCACAGCTTCTTAGCTATTGCTACCGCTTGTCCACACACGCTAGCTTAGCTTCTGTAGCTCCTGACCGCGTGTTTGTGTCGCTAAAGTGACGTCAAAGTGACAAGTTAGCGACAACAGCCCGGCCCTGCTCGTGCACGCCGCACTGCCAGCCGCGCGCGCGCGCACGTCAGCAAAACTTTTTTTCCACGCTCGCTCGTGACGTCACACTCTTCTTGCAGCTCGCGTCCACTTGTGACGTCACCACCTTTTTTAGTGCGCGTCTTTCCTTACCTGTCCTGGCGCTCCTCCCGTGCGCGCCCACCGCGGCGTGCGTGTCGTCGTGGTAGTGGAGGGGGGCGCGCGCGCGTGCTCGGACAGGAAGTCTGATGGAGGCGTTCGTAAGATGGACGCTTTGTTGTTCGTAAGATGGACGCTTTGTTGTTCGCTGAGATGAAGACAAAAGTGTGATGGAGGACAGACGGCTGGTCCGCGAGCAGAGGAGAAGAAGAAAAAAAAACATTCACGTACGTCACATCCGCTTGCTGAGGCGGAGCGAGGGACAAACCGGAAGTAGTTTGCGTCTTCACTATGGCCTACACTTCTGTGACGTCACCTGAGCACTAACAGGTGAATGGATGCTACATATCACCTGGGAGAATACAATTATACTTGGAATGTTCTCGTCCACTTTTTACTTCACTCCAAGAGCGTCTTTTACCACTTTGTGTTTCACTGCGTGTGTTTGACACCAGGGGGCGCCATAGTGCAGCGTCAGTCAGCTTAACTGTTACATCAGCGGCTGCTGCCGGTCACGTGTTGCACGCTTTACGGCAGCCTGGCCCGGTCGCCATGGCAACGCATCACTCAAACCCTTCACAGAAAGACGCCAGGCCAGGTTGCCAAAAGACCAGGGCTGTCCCTCCTAAATGTGCATATTACACCAGGGCTGTCCCTCCTAAATGTGCATATTACACCAGGGCTGTCCCACCTAAATGTGCATATTACACCAGGACTGTCCCACTTAAATGTGCATATTACACCAGGGCTGTCCCTCCTAAATGTGCATATTACACCAGGGCTGTCCCTCTTAAATGTGCATATTACACCAGGGCTGTCCCTCCTAAATGTGCGTATTACACCAGGGATGTCCCTCCTAAATGTGCATATTACACCAGGGCTGTCCCTCCTAAATGTGCATATTACACCAGGGCTGTCCCTCCTAAATGTGCATATTACACCAGGGCTGTCCCTCCTAAATGTGCATATTACACCAGGGCTGTCCCTCCTAAATGTGCATATTACACCAGGGCTGTCCCTCCTAAATGTGCATATTACACCAGGGCTGTCCCTCCTAAATGTGCATATTACACCAGGGCTGTCCCTCCTAAATGTGCATATTACACCAGGGCTGTCCCTCCTAAATGTGCATATTACACCAGGGCTGTCCCTCTTAAATGTGCATATTACACCAGGGCTGTCCCTCCTAAATGTGCATATTACACCAGGGATGTCCCTCCTAAATGTGCATATTACACCAGGGCTGTCCCTCCTAAATGTGCATATTACACCAGGGCTGTCCCTCCTAAATGTGCATATTACACCAGAGCTGTCACTCCTAAATGTGCATATTACACCAGGGCTGTCCCTCCTAAATGTGCATATTACACCAGGGCTGTCCCTCCTAAATGTGCATATTACACCAGGGCTGTCCCTCTTAAATGTGCATATTACACCAGGGCTGTCCCTCCTAAATGTGCGTATTACACCAGGGATGTCCCTCCTAAATGTGCATATTACACCAGGGCTGTCCCTCCTAAATGTGCATATTACACCAGGGCTGTCCCTCCTAAATGTGCATATTACACCAGGGCTGTCCCTCCTAAATGTGCATATTACACCAGGGCTGTCCCTCCTAAATGTGCATATTACACCAGGGCTGTCCCTCCTAAATGTGCATATTACACCAGGGCTGTCCCTCCTAAATGTGCATATTACACCTGTGGCTGTCCCTCCATAAATGTGCATATTACACCAGGGCTGTCCCTCCTAAATGTGCAAATTACACCAGGTGGCTGTCCCTCTTATTCATATCCCCCCCGTGCATATTACACCAGCTGGGCCCTCCGATCATTACCCCCCTCCTAAATGTGACATATTTACACCAGGGCTGTCCTCCTTAAATGTGCATATTACACCAGGGCTGTCCCTCCTAAATGTGCATATTACACCAGGGCTGTCCCTCCTAAATGTGCATATTACACCAGAGCTGTCACTCCTAAATGTGCATATTACACCAGGGCTGTCCCTCCTAAATGTGCATATTACACCAGGGCTGTCCCTCCTAAATGTGCATATTACACCAGAGCTGTCCCTCCTAAATGTGCATATTACACCAGGGCTGTCCCTCCTAAATGTGCATATTACACCAGGGCTGTCCCTCCTAAATGTGCATATTACACCAGGGCTGTCCCTCCTAAATGTGCATATTACACCAGGGCTGTCCCTCCTAAATGTGCATATTACACCAGGGCTGTCCCTCCTAAATGTGCATATTACACCAGGGCTGTCCCTCTTAAATGTGCATATTACACCAGGGCTGTCCCTCCTTAATGTGCATATTACACCAGGGCTGTCCCTCCTAAATGTGCATATTACACCAGGGCTGTCCCTCCTAAATGTGCATATTACACCAGGGCTGTCCCACCTAAATGTGCATATTACACCAGGGCTGTCCCTCCTAAATGTGCATATTACACCAGGGCTGTCCCACCTAAATGTGCATATTACACCAGGGCTGTCCCTCCTAAATGTGCATATTACACCAGGACTGTCCCACTTAAATGTGCATATTACACCAGGGCTGTCCCTCCTAATTGTGCATATTACACCAGGACTGTCCCACCTAGATGTGCATATTACACCAGGACTGTCCCTCCTAAATGTGCATATTACATCAGGGCTGTCCCTCCTAAATGTGCATATTACACCAGGGCTGTCCCTCCTAAATGTGCATATTACACCAGGGCTGTCCCACCTAAATGTGCATATTACACCAGGGCTGTCCCTCCTAAATGTGCATTTTACACCAGGGCTGTCCCTCCTAAATGTGCATATTACACCAGGGCTGTCCCACCTAAATGTGCATATTACACCAGGGCTGTCCCTCCTAAATGTGCATATTACACCAGGGCTGTCCCTCCTAAATGTGCATATTACACCAGGGCTGTCCCTCCTAAATGTGCATATTACACCAGGGCTGTCCCTCCTAAATGTGCATATTACACCAGGGCTGTCCCTCCTAAATGTGCATATTACACCAGGGCTGTCCCACCTAAATGTGCATATTACACCAGGGCTGTCCCTCCTAAATGTGCATATTACACCAGGGCTGTCCCTCCTAAATGTGCATATTACACCAGGGCTGTCCCTCTTAAATGTGCATATTACACCAGGGCTGTCCCTCCTAAATGTGCATATTACACCAGGGCTGTCCCTCCTAAATGTGCATATTACACCAGGGCTGTCCCTCCTAAATGTGCATATTACACCAGGGCTGTCCCTCCTAAATGTGCATATTACACCAGGGCTGTCCCTCTTAAATGTGCATATTACACCAGGGCTGTCCCTCCTTAATGTGCATATTACACCAGGGCTGTCCCTCCTAAATGTGCATATTACACCAGGGCTGTCCCTCCTAAATGTGCATATTACACCAGGGCTGTCCCACCTAAATGTGCATATTACACCAGGGCTGTCCCTCCT
Organism: Entelurus aequoreus; assembly: GCF_033978785.1. Classification (NCBI taxonomy): domain Eukaryota; kingdom Metazoa; phylum Chordata; class Actinopteri; order Syngnathiformes; family Syngnathidae; genus Entelurus; species Entelurus aequoreus. The sequence continues at coordinate 23,408,879 of NC_084747.1, read as the reverse complement.
AAATGTGCATATTACACCAGGGCTGTCCCACCTAAATGTGCATATTACACCAGGGCTGTCCCTCCTAAATGTGCATATTACACCAGGACTGTCCCACTTAAATGTGCATATTACACCAGGGCTGTCCCTCCTAAATGTGCATATTACACCAGGACTGTCCCACCTAGATGTGCATATTACACCAGGACTGTCCCTCCTAAATGTGCATATTACATCAGGGCTGTCCCTCCTAAATGTGCATATTACACCAAGGCTGTCCCTCCTAAATGTGCATATTACACCAGGGCTGTCCCACCTAAATGTGCATATTACACCAGGGCTGTCCCTCCTAAATGTGCATTTTACACCAGGGCTGTCCCTCCTAAATGTGCATATTACACCAGGGCTGTCCCACCTAAATGTGCATATTACACCAGGGCTGTCCCTCCTAAATGTGCATATTACACCAGGGCTGTCCCTCCTAAATGTGCATATTACACCAGGGCTGTCCCTCCTAAATGTGCATATTACACCAGGGCTGTCCCTCCTAAATGTGCATATTACACCAGGGCTGTCCCTCCTAAATGTGCATATTACACCAGGGCTGTCCCACCTAAATGTGCATATTACACCAGGGCTGTCCCTCCTAAATGTGCATATTACACCAGGGCTGTCCCTCCTAAATGTGCATATTACACCAGGGCTGTCCCTCTTAAATGTGCATATTACACCAGGGCTGTCCCTCCTAAATGTGCATATTACACCAGGGATGTCCCTCCTAAATGTGCATATTACACCAGGGCTGTCCCTCCTAAATGTGCATATTACACCAGGACTGTCCCTCCTAAATGTGCATATTACACCAGGGCTGTCCCTCCTAAATGTGCATATTACACCAGGGCTGTCCCTCCTAAATGTGCATATTACACCAGGGCTGTCCCTCCTAAATGTGCATATTACACCAGGGCTGTCCCTCCTAAACGTGCATATTACACCAGGACTGTCCCCTCCTAAATGTGCATATTACACCAGGGCTGTCCCTCCTAAATGTGCATATTACACCAGGACTGTCCTTCCTAAATGTGCATATTACACCAGGGCTGTCCCTCCTAAATGTGCATATTACACCAGGGATGTCCCTCCTAAATGTGCATATTACACCAGGGCTGTCCCACCTAAATGTGCATATTACACCAGGGCTGTCCCTCCTAAATGTGCATATTACACCAGGGCTGTCCCACCTAAATGTGCATATTACACCAGGGCTGTCCCTCCTAAATGTGCATATTACACCAGGGCTGTCCCTCCTAAATGTGCATATTACACCAGGGCTGTCCCTCCTAAATGTGCATATTACACCAGGGCTGTCCCTCCTAAATGTGCATATTACACCAGGGCTGTCCCTCCTAAATGTGCATATTACACCAGGGCTGTCCCTCCTAAATGTGCATATTACACCAGGGCTGTCCCTCCTAAATGTGCATATTACACCAGGGCTGTCCCTCCTAAATGTGCATATTACACCAGGGCTGTCCCTCCTAAATGTGCATATTACACCAGGGCTGTCCCACCTAAATGTGCATATTACACCAGGGCTGTCCCTCCTAAATGTGCATATTACACCAGGGCTGTCCCTCCTAAATGTGCATATTACACCAGGGCTGTCCCTCCTAAATGTGCATATTACACCAGGGCTGTCCCTCCTAAATGTGCATATTACACCAGGGCTGTCCCTCCTAAATGTGCATATTACACCAGGGCTGTCCCTCCTAAATGTGCATATTACACCAGGGCTGTCCCTCCTAAATGTGCATATTACACCAGGGCTGCTTAGACTCGTACAACTTGGTACTTGACACATGCTAACTGTTAGCATGCTAATATTAGCATTGTAGCATGCTAACATTAGCGTCGTAACTTTTTAAGGCAATTAAGCCGAACACCTCAGAGTCATATAACTTGGTACTACTTGACACATGCTAAATGTTAACATGCTAACTTTTTTCACCAATTTTGTAGCCAAAGACCTTAGACTCGTATAACTTGGTACCTGACACATGCTAACTGTTAGCATGCTAATATTAGCATTGCAGCATACTAACATTAGCATTCATAACTTTTTTTATGTCAATTTTACAGCCAAACACCTCAGAGTCATATACCTTAGTACTTAACACATGCTAACTGTTAACATGCTGACTTTTTTGTGCCGATTTTGCAAACGCCTCAGACTCATGCAGCGTGGTACTTGACACATGCTAACTGTTAGCATGCTAACATTAGCATTCTAGCGAGCTAACTTGATTTTGGCCAACTTTACAGGCGAGCAGTCCTATAACTTGCTACCTGACACTTGTTAACTGTTAGCATGCTAACATTAGCATATTAACATTGGCAACTTTACACCTCCGAGTCATTTAACTTGGTACTGGATACATGCTAGCAGATAACATGCTAACTTTTTTTCAGCTAATTCTACATGAGTGAGCTCTCTAATGTCATGACTTGCTGCATTCTAACTCCTTGCATGCTAACATTAGCATTCACTTTTCAGCATTCACACGCAAGTTCTCCAAAATTGCATATTCTCGTTTTTTTTTTTGTTTTTTTTTTTGCTGTAATGTTCTAATCCGGAATGTTTTTAAAAAAATGATGCTCAGAATGTGTGGCGGGCTAATACGTAACAACCCTGCAGGAGGTGGCGTGACTGTACGCTAACACAACACATGTTGTCAGGCTTTACATGGAAACAGCAGCTATGTATTTTTGTCAAACAAAAAACATCCACTGGGAGACTAGAATGTTCTAGGACAAAAATAGTCTCTTCTAATGTTGATAACACCCTGATTTGTCTTGCTGCCTGGCAGACAAAAGGCGGGGCACAGTGCTGACACGTCAGGACATGCTGGTGTTCACCTTGAGGATGACAACTTTACCACACTTTTTGTTCTTGGATTACAAAACCCCAAAGCCAGTGAAGTTGTCACGTTGTGTAAATGGTAAAGAAAAAGAGAATACAACAAATCCTTTTCAACTTATATTCAATTGAATAGACTGCAAAGACAAGATATTTCACGTTCAAACTGGTAAACTTTGTTATTTTTTGCAAATATTAGCTCGTTTTGAAATTGATGCCTGCAACACGATTTAAAAAAGCTGGCACAAGTGGCAAAAAAGAGTGAGAAAGTTGAGGAATGCTCATCAAAGACTTATTTGGAACATCCCACAGGTGAACAGGCTAATTGGGAACAGGTGGGTGCCATGATTGGGTATAAAAGCAGCTTCCATTCACCAACAAGGACGGGGCGAGGGTCACCACTTTGTCAACAAATGCCTGAGCAAATTGTTTAAGAACAACATTTCTCAACAAGGAATTGAGGGATTTCACCATCTACACTCCGTAATATCATCAAAAGGTTCAGAGAATGTGGAGAAATCACTGCAGGTAAGCCATGATATTACACACCTTGGATCCCTCAGGCGCTACTGCATCAAAAAGCCACATCAGTGTGTAAAGGATATCACCACATGGGCTCAGGAACACTTCAGAAAACCACTGTCAGTAACTACAGTTGGTCGCTACATCTGTAAGTGCAAGTTAAAACTCTACTATGCAAAGCCACAGCCATTTATCAACAACACCCAGAAACGTTTCGCTGGGCCCGAGCTCATCTAAGATGGACTGATGCAAAGTGGAGAAGTGTTCTGTGGTCTGACGAGTCCACATTTCAAATTGTTTTTGGAAACTGTGGACCAAAGAGGAAAAGAACCATCCGGACTGTTCTAGGGTGAAAGTGTAAAAGGCAGCATGTGTGATGGTATGGGGGTGTATTAGTGGTCAAGACATGTTCTAGGGTGAAAGTGTAGAAGGCAGCATGTGTGATGGTATGGGGGTGTATTAGTGGTCAAGACATGTTCTAGGGTGAAAGTGTAGAAGGCAGCATGTGTGATGGTATGGGGGTGTATTAGTGGTCAAGACATGTTCTAGGGTGAAAGTGTAAAAGGCAGCATGTGTGATGGTATGGGGGTGTATTAGTGGTCAAGACATGTTCTAGGGTGAAAGTGTAAAAGGCAGCATGTGTGATGGTATGGGGGTGTATTAGTGGTCAAGACATGTTCTAGGGTGAAAGTGTAAGAGGCAGCATGTGTGATGGTATGGGGGTGTATTAGTGGTCAAGACATGTTCTAGGGTGAAAGTGTAGAAGGCAGCATGTGTGATGGTATGGGGGTGTATTAGTGGTCAAGACATGTTCTAGGGTGAAAGTGTAGAAGGCAGCATGTGTGATGGTATGGGGGTGTATTAGTGGTCAAGACATGTTCTAGGGTGAAAGTGTAAAAGGCAGCATGTGTGATGGTATGGGGGTGTATTAGTGGTCAAGACATGTTCTAGGGTGAAAGTGTAGAAGGCAGCATGTGTGATGGTATGGGGGTGTATTAGTGGTCAAGACATGTTCTAGGGTGAAAGTGTAGAAGGCAGCATGTGTGATGGTATGGGGGTGTATTAGTGGTCAAGACATGTTCTAGGTGCAAAGTGTAAAAGGCAGCATGTGTGATGGTATGGGGGTGTATTAGTGGTCAAGACATGTTCTAGGGTGAAAGTGTAAGAGGCAGCATGTGTGATGGTATGGGGGTGTATTAGTGGTCAAGACATGTTCTAGGGTGAAAGTGTAGAAGGCAGCATGTGTGATGGTATGGGGGTGTATTAGTGGTCAAGACATGTTCTAGGGTGAAAGTGTAGAAGGCAGCATGTGTGATGGTATGGGGGTGTATTAGTGGTCAAGACATGTTCTAGGGTGAAAGTGTAGAAGGCAGCATGTGTGATGGTATGGGGGTGTATTAGTGGTCAAGACATGTTCTAGGGTGAAAGTGTAAAAGGCAGCATGTGTGATGGTATGGGGGTGTATTAGTGGTCAAGACATGTTCTAGGGTGAAAGTGTAGAAGGCAGCATGTGTGATGGTATGGGGGTGTATTAGTGGTCAAGACATGTTCTAGGGTGAAAGTGTAGAAGGCAGCATGTGTGATGGTATGGGGGTGTATTAGTGGTCAAGACATGTTCTAGGGTGAAAGTGTAAGAGGCAGCATGTGTGATGGTATGGGGGTGTATTAGTGGTCAAGACATGTTCTAGGGTGAAAGTGTAGAAGGCAGCATGTGTGATGGTATGGGGGTGTATTAGTGGTCAAGACATGTTCTAGGGTGAAAGTGTAGAAGGCAGCATGTGTGATGGTATGGGGGTGTATTAGTGGTCAAGACATGTTCTAGGGTGAAAGTGTAGAAGGCAGCATGTGTGATGGTATGGGGGTGTATTAGTGGTCAAGACATGTTCTAGGGTGAAAGTGTAGAAGGCAGCATGTGTGATGGTATGGGGGTGTATTAGTGGTCAAGACATGTTCTAGGGTGAAAGTGTAAAAGGCAGCATGTGTGATGGTATGGGGGTGTATTAGTGGTCAAGACATGTTCTAGGGTGAAAGTGTAGAAGGCAGCATGTGTGATGGTATGGGGGTGTATTAGTGGTCAAGACATGTTCTAGGGTGAAAGTGTAGAAGGCAGCATGTGTGATGGTATGGGGGTGTATTAGTGGTCAAGACATGTTCTAGGGTGAAAGTGTAAGAGGCAGCATGTGTGATGGTATGGGGGTGTATTAGTGGTCAAGACATGTTCTAGGGTGAAAGTGTAAAAGGCAGCATGTGTGATGGTATGGGGGTGTATTAGTGGTCAAGACATGTTCTAGGGTGAAAGTGTAAAAGGCAGCATGTGTGATGGTATGGGGGTGTATTAGTGGTCAAGACATGTTCTAGGGTGAAAGTGTAGAAGGCAGCATGTGTGATGGTATGGGGGTGTATTAGTGGTCAAGACATGTTCTAGGGTGAAAGTGTAGAAGGCAGCATGTGTGATGGTATGGGGGTGTATTAGTGGTCAAGACATGTTCTAGGGTGAAAGTGTAAGAGGCAGCATGTGTGATGGTATGGGGGTGTATTAGTGGTCAAGACATGTTCTAGGGTGAAAGTGTAGAAGGCAGCATGTGTGATGGTATGGGGGTGTATTAGTGGTCAAGACATGTTCTAGGGTGAAAGTGTAGAAGGCAGCATGTGTGATGGTATGGGGGTGTATTAGTGGTCAAGACATGTTCTAGGGTGAAAGTGTAGAAGGCAGCATGTGTGATGGTATGGGGGTGTATTAGTGGTCAAGACATGTTCTAGGGTGAAAGTGTAGAAGGCAGCATGTGTGATGGTATGGGGGTGTATTAGTGGTCAAGACATGTTCTAGGGTGAAAGTGTAAAAGGCAGCATGTGTGATGGTATGGGGGTGTATTAGTGGTCAAGACATGTTCTAGGGTGAAAGTGTAGAAGGCAGCATGTGTGATGGTATGGGGGTGTATTAGTGGTCAAGACATGTTCTAGGGTGAAAGTGTAGAAGGCAGCATGTGTGATGGTATGGGGGTGTATTAGTGGTCAAGACATGTTCTAGGGTGAAAGTGTAAGAGGCAGCATGTGTGATGGTATGGGGGTGTATTAGTGGTCAAGACATGTTCTAGGGTGAAAGTGTAGAAGGCAGCATGTGTGATGGTATGGGGGTGTATTAGTGGTCAAGACATGTTCTAGGGTGAAAGTGTAAGAGGCAGCATGTGTGATGGTATGGGGGTGTATTAGTGGTCAAGACATGTTCTAGGGTGAAAGTGTAAAAGGCAGCATGTGTGATGGTATGGGGGTGTATTAGTGGTCAAGACATGTTCTAGGGTGAAAGTGTAAAAGGCAGCATGTGTGATGGTATGGGGGTGTATTAGTGGTCAAGACATGTTCTAGGGTGAAAGTGTAGAAGGCAGCATGTGTGATGGTATGGGGGTGTATTAGTGGTCAAGACATGTTCTAGGGTGAAAGTGTAAAAGGCAGCATGTGTGATGGTATGGGGGTGTATTAGTGGTCAAGACATGTTCTAGGGTGAAAGTGTAGAAGGCAGCATGTGTGATGGTATGGGGGTGTATTAGTGGTCAAGACATGTTCTAGGGTGAAAGTGTAGAAGGCAGCATGTGTGATGGTATGGGGGTGTATTAGTGGTCAAGACATGTTCTAGGGTGAAAGTGTAGAAGGCAGCATGTGTGATGGTATGGGGGTGTATTAGTGGTCAAGACATGTTCTAGGGTGAAAGTGTAAAAGGCAGCATGTGTGATGGTATGGGGGTGTATTAGTGGTCAAGACATGTTCTAGGGTGAAAGTGTAGAAGGCAGCATGTGTGATGGTATGGGGGTGTATTAGTGGTCAAGACATGTTCTAGGGTGAAAGTGTAAAAGGCAGCATGTGTGATGGTATGGGGGTGTATTAGTGGTCAAGACATGTTCTAGGGTGAAAGTGTAAAAGGCAGCATGTGTGATGGTATGGGGGTGTATTAGTGGTCAAGACATGTTCTAGGGTGAAAGTGTAAAAGGCAGCATGTGTGATGGTATGGGGGTGTATTAGTGGTCAAGACATGTTCTAGGGTGAAAGTGTAAAAGGCAGCATGTGTGATGGTATGGGGGTGTATTAGTGGTCAAGACATGTTCTAGGGTGAAAGTGTAAAAGGCAGCATGTGTGATGGTATGGGGGTGTATTAGTGGTCAAGACATGTTCTAGGGTGAAAGTGTAGAAGGCAGCATGTGTGATGGTATGGGGGTGTATTAGTGGTCAAGACATGTTCTAGGGTGAAAGTGTAAAAGGCAGCATGTGTGATGGTATGGGGGTGTATTAGTGGTCAAGACATGTTCTAGGGTGAAAGTGTAGAAGGCAGCATGTGTGATGGTATGGGGGTGTATTAGTGGTCAAGACATGTTCTAGGGTGAAAGTGTAAAAGGCAGCATGTGTGATGGTATGGGGGTGTATTAGTGGTCAAGACATGTTCTAGGGTGAAAGTGTAGAAGGCAGCATGTGTGATGGTATGGGGGTGTATTAGTGGTCAAGACATGTTCTAGGGTGAAAGTGTAAAAGGCAGCATGTGTGATGGTATGGGGGTGTATTAGTGGTCAAGACATGTTCTAGGGTGAAAGTGTAGAAGGCAGCATGTGTGATGGTATGGGGGTGTATTAGTGGTCAAGACATGTTCTAGGGTGAAAGTGTAGAAGGCAGCATGTGTGATGGTATGGGGGTGTATTAGTGGTCAAGACATGTTCTAGGGTGAAAGTGTAGAAGGCAGCATGTGTGATGGTATGGGGGTGTATTAGTGGTCAAGACATGTTCTAGGGTGAAAGTGTAAAAGGCAGCATGTGTGATGGTATGGGGGTGTATTAGTGGTCAAGACATGTTCTAGGGTGAAAGTGTAAAAGGCAGCATGTGTGATGGTATGGGGGTGTATTAGTGGTCAAGACATGTTCTAGGGTGAAAGTGTAAAAGGCAGCATGTGTGATGGTATGGGGGTGTATTAGTGGTCAAGACATGGGTAACTTACACATCTGTGAAGGCAACATTAATGCTGAAAGGTACATACAGCTTTTGGAGCAACATATGTTGTTATCATGGACGCCCCTGCTTATTTCAGCAAGACAATGCCAAGCCAGGTGTTACAACAGCGTAGTAAAAGAGTGTGGGTACTAGACTGGCCTGCCTGTAGTCCAGACATTGAAAATGTGTGGCAGCTAAAATATGAGAAGGGAGACTGTTGAACAACTTAAGCTGTACATCAAGCAAGAATGGGAAAGAATTCCACTTCAAAAATGTGTCTCCTCACTTCCCAAACCTTTACTGAGTGTTGTTAAAAGGAAAGGCCATGTAACACACTGCTAAAAATGCCTTTTTTGACATGTGTTGCTGCCATCTAATTGAAATATCTTGTCTTTGCAGTCTATTCTATTGAATATAAGTTGGAAAGGATTTGTTGTATTCTCTTTTTATTTAGCATTTACACAACTTCACTGGTAGATGTTATGTATGATCATCTTCTGGCATGTGTACATGATGTTTGACATACAAGAAGAAGAAGAAGAAGAAGAAGAAGAAGAAGAAGAAGAAGAAGAAGAAGAAGAAGGTTAGGTGTGAGAAGACTTTCCTCCTGGACAAGAAAGACTTTCATGGTCCTGAGAGAAGGAAGAAGAATGAGAAGAATGTGTGGTGGCCAGGGAGCGTCCAGGGTGTGTTGGGTTTCTCCACCTGACTAAGTGCTGTTGAGCAACCCAGCAGGAAGTACAATACTACTTCCTGCTGGGTCCAAGTTGGTCTTGCTGCGACTTGCCCGACACCAAACCCACCACTCATCAAGAGGTGTTTGTTGCACATGTTTCATGTCAGTGTGGTGGTGAGTCATGTTTCTCCTCATATACACCATATTGACTAAAGTATTTGGACACCTGCCTTGACTCACATATGACCTTGAAGTGCCATCCCATTCCTAACCCATAGGGGTCAATATGACCTTTTGCAGATATTACAGCTTCTACTCTTCTGGGAAGGCTGTCCACAAGGTTGCGGAGTGTGTTTATATCTTCTGGGAAGGCTGTCCTGGTGGACCAGGTCATGAAGACTGTCAAGAGTCCAAGGTCTCAGGGTCACATACCTTAGACCGGGGCTGGTGGACCAGGTCATGAAGACTGTCAAGAGTCCAAGGTGTCAGGGTCACATACCTTAGACCGGGGCTGGTGGACCAGGTCATGAAGACTCTCAAGAGTCCAAGGTGTCAGGGTCACATACCTTAGACCGGGGCTGGTGGACCAGGTCATGAAGACTGTCTAGAGTCCAAGGTCTCAGGATGTTTCTTGAAGAAGTGGTGATGTCCTTTAAGAGTGTTTACTTATCTACACATGATCTTTCACACGGTCACTAAGTTCTTAGTTCTAGTCCTCCCCAGCGTGCGCAGATAGTTAACAGCATGAAGAAAGTGTTTTCTTGATGATTGATGTTCCTTCTTTTGAATTATTTTTCTTCCCCTCTTTTATTTTGTTATTTAGGCTTGTAAGACTGAAAATAGAAACATGATAAAAGTACATTTAGGCTTGTAAGACTGAAAATAGAAACATGATAAAAGTACATTTAGGCTTGTAAGACTGAAAATAGAAACATGATAAAAGTACATTTAGGCTTGTAAGACTGAAAATAGAAACATGATAAAAGTACATTTAGGCTTGTAAGACTGAAAATAGAAACATGATAAAAGTACATTTAGGCTTGTAAGACTGAAAATAGAAACATGATAAAAGTACATTTAGGCTTGTAAGACTGAAAATAGAAACATGATAAAAGTACATTTAGGCTTGTAAGACTGAAAATAGAAACATGATAAAAGTACATTTAGGCTTGTAAGACTGAAAATAGAAACATGATAAAAGTACATTTAGGCTTGTAAGACTGAAAATAGAAACATGATAAAAGTACATTTAGGCTTGTAAGACTGAAAATAGAAACATGATAAAAGTACATTTAGGCTTGTAAGACTGAAAATAGAAACATGATAAAAGTAGAAGGCGTCACATCAATAAAATAGCATTAGTGTTAACACACACAGCAAACATTGCACACATGTGCTTTAACACAATTAAACCTGAGGTGTAGCTTTGTCGCTTTTTATTTGGATTTGTTCAGGGTGGATCTTCTTCTACTCACCCACTGCTGCTTCATTGTGACACACATGCCTCACTGTTGCCCCCCTGCAGGGCGGTGGCAGTACTGCGTACACGAGCGACCCTGTTTGGGACACTTTCATCCAGACTATCTGGGTGTTGTTGACTTGAAGAAAGTCTGCCAGTGGTCACCAAGCACCACCTCAGAAAAAATACATTTTATGGAACAGAACACACATCTTTTTATGCTGCAATGAACACAACAAACATGTTTCAATCATACAACTTTTTATTCCGCAATTGATGGACACAACATGACTCTTTTTATCATACAATAAACACAACATGACTCTTTTTACTTTACAATAAACACAACATGTCTGTTTTTGTTTAAAAAACATAACAAGTATGTTTTTCTTAAACAATGAACATAAAATGTATGTTTTATTATATGCATATAATACTATACATGTTCTTATTAAACAATGAAGATAACAAGCATGTTGTTATTGTCCAATGAACATGTTATACAGCATAATGATGTCACTGACATGTGTTGTAGCTTAGCTGCCATAGTGGCTCACATGTGAACATGATCAAAATAACTATGAAAGTTAAAAATAACTATAATGAAAGTTAAAAATAACTATAATGAAAGTTATTAAAGACCTAAAAATACTTTTCTGTTTCCAAATGATAATGATGATGATGATGATGATGATGATGATGATGATGATGATGATGATGATGACGGTTATTAGTTGAAGTTTCCACTCAACAATCCAACCTGAATCATGATGTCATTCATGTCTTCATATCATTCATGTCTTCATATCATTCATGTCTTCATATCATTCATGTCTTCATATCATTCATGTCTTCTTGTCATCCATGTCTTCATGTCTTCATATCATTCATGTCTTCATATCATTCATGTCTTCATATCATTCATGTCTTCTTGTCATCCATATCATTCATGTCTTCATATCATTCATGTCTTCTTGTCATCCATATCATTCATGTCTTCATATCATTCATGTCTTCTTGTCATCCATATCATTCATGTCTTCATATCATTCATGTCTTCTTGTCATCCATATCATTCATGTCTTCATATCATTCATGTCTTCTTGTCATCCATATCATTCATGTCTTCATATCATTCATGTCTTCATATCATTCATGTCTTCTTGTCATCCATATCATTCATGTCTTCATGTCTTCTTCCAGTCCCACGGGGCAGTGGAATGTTCCACCCTCCCCCCCCCCCCCCCGGTCTTCCCCAGCAGGAAGTGAGTCCAGACTGAGGTGTGTGAGTCACGGTGCAGCAATGAGGGGAGGAGGAGCAGCAGGAAGTGGCTCTGCAAACTTTATTTTCCTGCTCTTTGTGCCACTTGAACACACGTCATGTGACCACCATGTGACCTCATCTTTTCTGTCATCTTGCCCTCCTACGCACTCACACACTAACTGCTGAGTGTGTGTGTGTGTGTGTGTGTGTGTGTGTGTGTGTGTGTGTGAGTGTGTGTGTGTGTGTGAGTGTGTGTGTGTGTGTGTGTGTGAGTGTGTGTGTGTGTGTGTGTGTGTGAGTGTGTGTGTGTGTGAGTGTGTGTGTGTGTGTGTGTGTGAGTGTGTGTGTGAGTGTATGTGTGTGTGTGTGTGTGCGTGTGTGAGTGTGTGTGTGTGTGTGTGTGAGTGTGTGTGTGTGAGTGAGTATGTGTGTGTGTGAGTGTGTGTGTGTGTGTGTGTGTGAGTGTGTGTGTGAGTGTATGTGTGTGTGTGTGTGTGTGTGAGTGTGTGTGTGTGAGTGTGTGTGTGTGTGTGAGTGTGTGTGTGAGTGTATGTGTGTGTGTGTGTGTGCGTGTGTGAGTGTGTGTGTGTGTGTGTGTGTGTGTGTGTTTGTTTGTGTGTGTGTGTGTGTGTGTGAGTGTGTGTGTGTGTGTGTGTGTGTGTGTGTGTGTGTGTGTGTGTGTGTGTGAGTGTGTGTGTGTGTGAGTGTGTGTGTGTGTGTGTGTGTGTGTGTGTGTGAGTGTGTGTGTGTGTGTGAGTGTGTGTGTGTGTGTGTGTGTGTGTTGTCACATTTGCTACTTTCCTCAAGCTACTTACACACACACTATGAATGAATGAATGGTGAAGACTTGGATCTTACTTCCAACATTGTGGGAACTTTTGGAGAACTTTTGTGTTGACAACACATGAAGACCTGCTGGGAGGAGTTTGGTGACCTCTGACCCCCGCCACACACAGGTCACACACATGACTTGTGATTGACAGGAGGAACACACACATGACTTGTGATTGACAGGAGGAACACACACATGACTTGTGATTGACAGGAGGAACACACACATGACTTGTGATTGACAGGAGGAACACACACATGACTTGTGATTGACAGGAGGAACACACACATGACTTGTGATTGACATGAGGAACACACACATGATTGGTCAGGTCCACATGATTCATGTGTGGGTCTGGACTTCTTACTTGGCTTAGTCCAAGACCGTCTATCTGGTGATGTCATTGCTTTCTTGTGATGACATCATCACAAACATGGCGATGTCATCACAAGACAACAAAGTGTCTGAGCATTCAAAGAATGTGTGGTGAAACTTCTCAGCTTCTTTACATCACTGACATCATGCACCCCCCCACTATAGTCCCACACCTCCCCACTATGGTCCCACACCTCCCCACTATGGTCCCACACCTCCCCACTATAGTCCCACACCTCCCCACTATAGTCCCACACCTCCCCACTATGGTCCCACACCTCCCCACTACAGTCCCACACCTCCCCACTATAGTCCCACACCTCCCCACTATGGTCCCACACCTCCCCACTACAGTCCCACACCTCCCCACTATAGTCCCACACCTCCCCACTATGGTCCCACACCTCCCCACTATGGTCCCACACCTCCCCACTATAGTCCCACACCTCCCCACTATAGTCCCACACCTCCCCACTATGGTCCCACACCTCCCCACTACAGTCCCACACCTCCCCACTATAGTCCCACACCTCCCCACTATAGTCCCACACCTCCCCACTATAGTCCCACACCTCCCCACTATGGTCCCACACCTCCCCACTATAGTCCCACACCTCCCCACTATAGTCCCACACCTCCCCACTATGGTCCCACACCTCCCCACTATAGTCCCACACCTCCCCACTATGGTCCCACACCTCCCCACTATAGTCCCACACCTCCCCACTATGGTCCCACACCTCCCCACTATGGTCCCACACCTCCCCACTATAGTCCTACACCTCCCCACTATAGTCCCACACCTCCCCACTATGGTCCCACACCTCCCCACTATAGTCCTACACCTCCCCACTATAGTCCCACACCTCCCCACTATGGTCCCACACCTCCCCACTATAGTCCCACACCTCCCCACTATAGTCATACACCTCCCCACTATAGTCATACACCTCCCTACTATGGTCCCACAGGTCCAGACTATGGTCCCTGCACCTCCCCACTATGGTCCCACAGGTCCAGACTATGGTCCCACAGGTCCCACTATGGTCCCACACCTCCCCACTATGGTCCCACAGGTCCAGACTGTGGTCCCACAGGTCCCACTATGGTCCCACATTTTCAGACTATGGTCCCACAGGTCCCACTATGGTCCCACAGGTCCCACTATGGTCCCACACCTCCCCACTATGGTCCCACAGGTCCAGACTATGGTCCCACAGGTCCCACTATGGTCCCACATTTTCAGACTATGGTCCCACAGGTCCCACTATGGTCCCACACCTCCCCACTATGGTCCCACACCTCCCCACTATGGTCCCACAAGTCCCCACTATGGTCCCACAGGTCCAGACTATGGTCCCACAGGTCCCACTATGGTCCCACAGGTCCAGACTATGGTCCCACAGGTCCCACTATGGTCCCACACCTCCCCACTATGGTCCCACAGGTCCCCACTATGGTCCCACAGGTCCAGACTATGGTCCCACAGGTCCCACTATGGTCCCACAGGTCCAGACTATGGTCCCTGCACCTCCCCACTATGGTCCCACAGGTCCAGACTATGGTCCCACACCTCCCCACTATGGTCCCACAGGTCCAGACTGTGGTCCCACAGGTCCCACTATGGTCCCACATTTTCAGACTATGGTCCCACAGGTCCCACTATGGTCCCACAGGTCCCACTATGGTCCCACACCTCCCCACTATGGTCCCACAGGTCCAGACTATGGTCCCACAGGTCCCACTATGGTCCCACATTTTCAGACTGTGGTCCCACAGGTCCCACTATGGTCCCACACCTCCCCACTATGGTCCCACAGGTCCCCACTATGGTCCCACAGGTCCAGACTATGGTCCCACAGGTCCCACTATGGTCCCACAGGTCCAGACTATGGTCCCACAGGTCCAGACTATGGTCCCACAGGTCCCACTATGGTCCCACAGGTCCAGATATGTACTGTATATAAATGATGAATACATTTAATAATCATCATGTTGATTCAACAAACTAACAAACACAACGTTAACGCAATGTAGCATTCTTGCTAGTGGCTAATGTGCCTCCACAGTGCAAAGCCACTTCTAAGTCAGCAATCCTTGCCTCCATGATGGCAAAGAAACTATGCTTTTTTACAAGTAACATTATCACTGGAAGACGAGGAATAGCTGAACATGCTACACTACACACTGTAGGAGGGTATGCTAACCGCTAACCAAACGCTAGCACTCTTGGCTGTACACAAAACCAAGGCTGTTTGATACAAATATCGACAGTACCGATACCAAGGAAGAATTAGTATACGCTCGATATTAAAGTGATATTTTTTTCTATCTTCTGTCCATTTTGTTATTGTTTACAAACTCAGTAAATAAGTCTTTTAGGAGGACTTTAAAAAGGGAACTGTACTTTTTTGGTAACTTTGTCTACTTCTGGGTCTATGTCCACAACCTTCTACTATCCAGGTGAGCGCCATTGTTGAGTTACAATCAACTTTCACCAACTCAGAGGCGATGCGGCAGCTCAATATGTCAACATATAGCAGCAAAAGCTAGTTAGCTCGCCGCGATCACGGCACCGCTAAAAGTAGTTCCTCTGAGTTAGCGCTAATAATAACAATATGGCTAATATTCAGGTCGCCACGTGTAAACGGAGGATTGTTGGTGCCTTTTTCCCGCCGTTAGCTGCATTGTTAGCCGCCTCGTACTTGCCGTATTTTAGGGGTTAGAATGTGTTAAAAAAAAAGAAAACCATCTTGTCTTACTTGAGGATTGTGAATGACTGCTAAAAAAGTGCAGTTCCAGGGGAGTGAATGTAGAGCCAATAGTAGAAGATCATTGACATACCTCATGGATGTTGTTACACCAGCAAATGTAATCATGTCAAGTATCAGCATCCAGTATCACTAAAGTGTCCAACAACAGAAGAATAAGTGCACTTTACTTTTGATGGAAACATCTTTAAACAGGAAGTCATCATATTTGCATAATATTAGTGTTGATACGTCATTTATGGTCATAGGAAGTGTTTAGAAATGTGTTATTGGTAAATGAAGTTATGTCAGTATGGATGTGAGTGTTGTCTTTAGGCCTGAGACATGACTTCATTCATGTTACATCATTGGCACGAATGAATGAATGAATGAATGAATCACACTGTACGAGCTGAAACACATTCCTGTCTTTGCCTGCAGTTGAATGAATATTTGTGTAATATTCATTATTCATCTTCCTGATCGGAATAAAGTGAACACGTGGACCCCGACTTAAAGAAGTGGAAACACTTATTGGGGTGTTACCATTTAGTGGTCAACTGTAGGGAATATGTACTGTACTGTGCAATCTACTAATATGTACTGTACTGTGTAATCTACTAATATGTAGTGTACTGTGCAATCTACTAATATGTAGTGTACTGTGTAATCTACTAATAAATATGTACTGTACTGTGTAATCTACTAATAAATATGTACTGTACTGTGCAAACTACTAATAAATATGTAGTGTACTGTGCAATCTGCTAATAAATATGTACTGTACTGTGTAATCTACTAATAAATATGTACTGTACTGTGTAATCTACTAATAAATATGTACTGTACTGTGCAATCTAATAATAAATATGTAGTATACTGTGCAATCTACTAATAAATATGTAGTGTACTGTGCAATCTACTAATAAATATGTACTGTACTGTGTAATCTACTAATAAATATGTAGTGTACTGTGCAATCTACTAATAAATATGTACTGTACTGTGCAATCTACTAATAAATATGTACTGTACTGTGTAATCTACTAATAAATATGTACTGTACTGTGCAATCTACTAATAAATATGTACTGTACTGTGTAGTCTACTAATAAATATGTAGTATACTGTGCAATCTACTAATAAATATGTAGTGTACTGTGTAATCTACTAGTAAATATGTAGTGTACTGTGCAATCTACTAATAAATATGTACTGTACTGTGTAATCTACTAATAAATATGTAGTGTACTGTGTAATCTACTAATAAATATGTACTGTACTGTGCAATCTACTAATAAATATGTAGTGTACTGTGTAATCTACTAATAAATATGTAGTGTACTGTGTAATCTACTAATAAATATGTACTGTACTGTGCAATTATACTAATAAATATGTAGTGTACTGTGCAATCTACTAATAAATATGTACTGTACTGTGCAATTATACTAATAAATATGTAGTGTACTGTGCAATCTACTAATAAATATGTACTATACTGTGCAATTATACTAATAAATATGTAGTGTACTGTGCAATCTACTAATAAAAGTCTCCATCAATCAACCAAACAGACGCACTTGTCATTCTTTTGCACATGTTTTTATTATGAAAGATGTAATAAATAGCAAATAAGACGGAATAAATAATTAAATAAGAGTCATTTCGGCCTGTCGGCACAAAGGTGTCAGTGCAGTGAGTCACTTAGTGACCAATTATTCAAGTACAACTTTCTTCTTCTCCGGTCTTTCCCCCCTGGAGGCTCCAGGACGTCACCGGGCCGCCGGCGGCCAGCTGGCCGGCGCACGAAGCTCTTTCCTCGGCTGCGCAGAGTCCGCTCAGCTTCTTGGCGTGTTGTCTTCCGCAGGTGCGGACTTTTATTTGTCCGCGCCCAGCCTGTGGTAGACCAGCAGGGCCACCATGTAGCTGTTGCCGGCGCTCTGCTGGCCGGCCGCCGGGCAGTCCGCGGCTGGGACGACGTCCGCCTCGCAGGCGCTCACAGCGGCCGCGGGAGTTGCCGCCGGGCCGGCGGGGAAGGCCTGGTAGTTGTCGGCCGGGCCATGGGCACCGCTGGGCGGCGTGTCCAGGCAGGGCTCCTCCGTGTAGATCTGCCAGAGGAGCACCAGGACGAGGACGAGCAGCCAGCGCTTGGCCGGGCTCCTCTCCGGGGGCGGCAGGTACATGCGGACCTTGGCGGGGTACATGACCCGCGTACAGCGCTTCTTAGGCCGGCCTGCCACCGAGGAGGGCCCGGCGGCGGCTTGGCAGTCAACCCGCTCGAAGGTGAAGATTTCCGGCTGCGTGCTGCGGTTCCACAGCCGAGACGAGGCGAACATCTCCCGCCTGTGGAGAGTTGTCATCGTGGGACTTGAAGGAGGAAACATTTTCTTTTCTTTTCGTTTCTTTTAGTCTTTCCTCTTTTTTTTTCTCGACAAGAAGAATTGAGTCTGGAGTGCAGCTGCAAAAATCTCTTTTATACCTTGACCGGACTGTGGACACGCCCACTGCGCGCAGACCACGCCCCCCCAGGCAGTGCCTTTCTTGCTCAACTAAAAAGCCCCAAAACCTTTTCTTTGATGTATTTAAGGAATGTCATGACGTCACCACCTGAGTATGCGCGTTAAGCAAACAATCATCACTTTCAGCAAATATTAATTGTTGTATGATTCATAAAGTAAAGCCTCACACGAAGAAACCTAACATATAAGTTAGTATATTCATATATGAACACATGAATGTTCTATTCATCTGTTTATGAATTCATGTATGCATGTTTTCATTCATTCATATAAGAACACAGGAATGTTGTATTCATGTATTCCTGTTTTATCGCATTTATGAATGAACACGTGAATACATTAATTTGCAATAGAGAGCAACAATCGGTAGACAAAATGGATGTATGTTCATGTTTTAATGTATTCATGTATGAACCCGTAAATAGACACATGTTGTATTCATGTAGTCATATTTTGATATATTCATGTATAACACATGAGTGTTGTTTTAGTGTATGAACACATGAATGTTTAATTTACGTGTTAAACTATTCATGTGGATACATACTTTTCGTATTCATGTGTTCATGTTTTAATATATTCATGTAGGAATACATGAATGTAGTATTTGTGTATGATAATGTTGTATTCATGCATGTTTAATTCATGTATGAATACATGAGTGTTGAATACATGTGTAAATATTCATCAATGTTGATTTCATGTATTCATGTTTTAATTTATTGATGTACAACACATGAATGTAGTATTAATGTTTTCACACATGCATGTTATTTTCATGTATTCATCTTTTAATTTGTTCATGTATAACACATGCATGCTGTATTAATGATTTACACATGCTGTATTCATGTGTTCATGTTTTAATGTCTTCATGGATGAACACATGGAAACATTCATCTTGCATTCATGTGTTCATGTTTTAATGTATTCATGTGTCAACCATGAATACATTCATGTAGTATTTACGTATGAATACATAAATGTTCTGTTCATGTATTCAAGTATGAACACATGAATGTTGTATTCACGTTTTCACATATGTTTCAATGTATCCATGAATGAAAACATGAATGCATGAATTTTGTACTCATGTCTCCATGTATATTTTAATGTATTCATGTATAAACAATGTGATTACTAGAATGTTGTAGTCATGTGTTCATGTTTTCATGTATGTTTTAATGTATTCATGTATGAACAAATGAACACATGAACGTTGTATTCATATGTTCATGTATGAACAAATGAATACATGAGCGTTGTATTCATATGTTCATGTATGAACACAAGAATACAGCAATGTTGTATTCATTTTTTCATGTATGTTTTAATGTATTCATGTATGAACACGTGTTGTATTCATGTTTTCATGTATGTTTTAACGTATTCCTGTATGAATATGTGACTACTAGAATGTTGTAGTCATGTGTTCATGTCTTCATGTATGTATGTTTTAATATATTCCTGTATGAACACGTGACTACTGGAATGTTGTAGTCATGTGTTCATGTCTTCATGTATGAACACGTGACTACTAGAATGTTGTAGTCATGTGTTCATGTCTTCATGTATGAACACGTGACTACTAGAATGTTGTAGTCATGTGTTCATGTCTTCATGTATGAACACGTGACTGCTAGAATTTTGTATTCATTTGTTCATGTATGTCTTAATGTATTCATGTATGAACATGTGACGACTGTAATGCTGTAGTCATGTGTTCACGTCTTCATGTATGTATGTTTTAGTGTATTCGTGTATGAACACATGTTGTATTCATGTGTTGATGTATGTTTTAATGTATTGATGTGTGACCAGGTGAATGTTGTAGTCATGTGTTCATGTCTTTTGGTTTGCAACACAGAGTTGTTACAGTAAAATGTGAAGTTGTTAAAAAGCAGAAGTTTGATGATGACACAGTGAGAGGATGTGACTATGGATGATGACATCACGTGGTGGTCTTATGGATGATGACATCACGTGGTGGTCTTGTGGATGATGACATCACGTGGTGGTCTTATGGATGATGACATCACGTGGTGGTCTCACGTGGTGGTCTTATGGATGATGACATCACGTGGTGGTCTTATGGATGATGACATCACGTGGTGGTCTTATGGATGATGACATCACGTGGTGGTCTTATGGAGAGAGTCCCTTCTGGTCTTTTCCAAGGTTTGTTTGCAGGAAACAATCCACTAGTCAGCAGTTTGAGGTCAGAGTGAGAGTCGTGTCCTTTTTCCTCTCTGACTGTAAATGAAGGCAGCAACTTTTCCATGGCGGGAAATGTTGTGTTAGTGTGTCACTCACTCTGTGCAGTGTGTTACTGTGTGTGTGTGTAGTGTGTCACTGACTCTGTGTAGTGTGTTACTGACTGTGTGTGTGTAGTGTGTCACTCACTCTGTGCAGTGTGTTACTGTGTGTGTGTATTGTGTTACTCCGTGTGTGCGTGTGCGTGTGTGTGAGTGTGTGTGAGTGTGTGTGTGTGTGTGTGTGTAGTGCGACACACAGCATCAGGTGACCTTTTCCTCCATTTCGGAGGCCTGGCTGTGAACAAAAAAAGGCTAAACTTGCTGTCTTCGCCACACGGTCGTCATGGCGACGGCGCCATGTGGGTCACGACCGTGTGGTATCAAAGCTCCTTTTGATTGGCAGCGCTGGCTGGTTGCCATGGGAACGGGCCTACGTGCAGACCCGGGCGTCGTCCAGCAGGTGCTGACCTTCCGAGCGAGGTCACACGCACACACTTCACCAAGGCCACGCCCACAGCTTGGTCACATGTTGAACTGTATCCTGTTTGCACAGGTAAACATATTCACTTCCTGTTTGTCTAATGTTTCCATAGCAACCAGCATCCTGGCTCCTGTGGGAATTCTGCACAAACGCTGAGTCACCACAACAAAACACCACATGACACAACATTACACTACACTACACAATACTAAACTATTTACACAATATGACAAAAGACCACATGACACAACACTATACTACACAATATGACACCACACAACACAACATGACAAAAGACCACATGACACAACACTACACTACACTACACTACAAAATACAATACTAAACTACACAATATGACAAAACACTAGACGACACAACATGACACATCACTACATGACACAACACTATACAACACATTATGAGAGAACACAACACAACAGTATATGAGAGAACACAACACAACAGTATATGAGAGAACACAACACAACAGTATATGAGAGAACACAACACAACAGTATGTGAGAGAACACAACACAACAGTATGTGAGAGAACACAACACAACAGTATATGAGAGAACACAACACAACAGTATATGAGAGAACACAACACAACAGTATGTGAGAGAACACAACACAACAGTATGTGAGAGAACACAACACAACAGTATATGAGAGAACACAATACAACAGTATGTGAGAGAACACAACACAATAGTATGTGAGAGAACACAACACAACAGTATATGAGAGAACACAACACAACAGTATGTGAGAGAACACAACACAACAGTATGTGAGAGAACACAACACAACAGTATATGAGAGAACACAATACAACAGTATATGAGAGAACACAACACAATAGTATGTGAGAGAACACAACACAACAGTATGTGAGAGAACACAACACAACAGTATGTGAGAGAACACAACACAACAGTATATGAGAGAACACAATACAACAGTATGTGAGAGAACACAACACAATAGTATGTGAGAGAACACAACACAACAGTATATGAGAGAACACAACACAACAGTATGTGAGAGAACACAACACAACAGTATGTGAGAGAACACAACACAACAGTATGTGAGAGAACACAACACAACACAACAGTATATGAGAGAACACAACACAACAGTATGTGAGAGAACACAACACAGCAGTATATGAGAGAACACAACACAACAGTATGTGAGAGAGCACAACACAACAGTATGTGAGAGAACACAACACAACAGTATGTGAGAGAACACAACACAACACAACAATATATGAGAGAACACAACACAACAGTATGTGAGAGAACACAACACAACAGTATGTGAGAGAACACAACACAACAGTATGTGAGAGAACACAACACAACAGTATGTGAGAGAACACAACACAACACAACAGTATGTGAGAGAACACAACACAACACAACAGTATGTGAGAGAACACAACACAACTCAACAGTATACGAGACAACACAACACAACAGTATGTGAGAGAACACAACACAACAGTATGTGAGAGAACACAACACAACACAACAGTGTATGAGAGAACAAAACACAACACAACAGTATATGAGAGAACACAACAGTATATGAGAGAACACAACACAACAGTATGTGAGAGAACACAACACAACAGAATGTAAGAGAACACAACATAACACAACAGTATATGAGAGAACACAACACAACACTATAAGAGAGAACACAACACAACACAACAGTATATGAGAGAACACAACACAACAGTATATGAGAGAACACAACACAACAGTATGTGAGAGAACACAACACAACAGAATGTGAGAGAACACAACACAACAGTATGTGAGAGAACACAACACAACACAATATGAGAGAACACCACACAACACTATAAGAGAGAACACAACACAACACAACAGTATATGAGAGAACACAACACTATATGAGAGAACACAACACAACAGTATGTGAGAAAAGAACATAACACAACAGTATATGAGAGAACACAACACAACAGTATGTGAGAGAACACAACACAACAGTATGTGAGAGAACACAACACAACAGTATATGAGAGAACACAACAGGATGTGAGAGAACACAACAGTATATGAGAGAACACAACAGGATGTGAGAGAACACAACACAACAGTATGTGAGAGAACACAACACAACACAACACTATATGAGAGAACACAACAGTATGTGAGAGAACACAACACAACACTATATGAGAGAACACAACACAACACAACAGTATATGAGAGAACACAACACTATATGAGAGAACACAACACAACAGTATGTGAGAGAACACAACACAACAGTATGTGAGAGAACACAACAGAATGTGAGAGAACACAACACAACACTATATGAGAGAACACAACAGTATGTGAGAGAACACAACACAACTGTATGTGAGAGAACACAACACAACAGTATATGAGAGAACACAACACAACACTATATGAGAGAACACAACAGACTGTGAGAGAACACAACACAACAGTATATGAGAGAACACAACACAACAGTATATGAGAGAACACAACACAACAGTATGTGAGAGAACACAACACAACACTATATGAGAGAACACAACAGAATGTGAGCGAACACAACACAACAGTATGTGAGAGAACACAACACAACACAACAGTATATGAGAGAACACAACACAACACAACACAACAGTATATGAGAGAACACAACACAACACAACACAACAGTGTATGAGAGAACACAACACAATACAACACAACACAACACAACACGACAGTATATGAGAGAACACAACACAACACAACACAACACAACAGTATATGAGAGAACACAACACAATCCAACACAACACAACACAACAGTATGTGAGAGAACACAACAGTATATGAGAGAACACAACACTATATGAGAGAACACAACACAACAGTATGTGAGAGAACACAACAGAATGTGAGAGAACACAACACAACACTATATGAGAGAACACAACAGAATGTGAGAGAACACAACACAACAGTATATGAGAGAACACAACACAACACTATATGAGAGAACACAACAGAATGTGAGAGAACACAACACAACAGTATATGAGAGAACACAACACAACAGTATGTGAGAGAACACAACACAACAGTATGTGAGAGAACACAACACAACAGTATATGAGAGAACACAATACAACAGTATGTGAGAGAACACAACACAACAGTATGTGAGAGAACACAACACAACAGTATATGAGAGAACACAACACAACAGTATGTGAGAGAACACAACACAACAGTATGTGAGAGAACACAACACAACAGTATATGAGAGAACACAACACAACAGTATGTGAGAGAACACAACACAACAGTATATGAGAGAACACAACACTATATGAGAGAACACAACACAACAGTATGTGAGAGAACACAACACAACAGTATATGAGAGAACACAACAGAATGTGAGAGAACACAACACAACAGTATGTGAGAGAACACAACACAACAGTATATGAGAGAACACAACACAGCAGTATATGAGAGAACACAACACAACACTATATGAGAGAACACAACAGAATGTGAGAGAACACAACACAACTGTATGTGAGAGAACACAACACAACAGTATGTGAGAGAACACAACACAACAGTATATGAGAGAACACAACACAACACTATATGAGAGAACACAACAGAATGTGAGAGAACACAACAGAATGTGAGAGAACACAACACAACAGTATATGAGAGAACACAACACAACACTATATGAGAGAACACAACAGAATGTGAGAGAACACAACACAACAGTATATGAGAGAACACAACACAACACTATATGAGAGAACACAACTGTATGTGAGAGAACACAACACAACAGTATGTGAGAGAACACAACACAACAGTATATGAGAGAACACAACACAACACTATATGAGAGAACACAACAGAATGTGAGAGAACACAACAGAATGTGAGAGAACACAACACAACAGTATATGAGAGAACACAACACAACAGTATATGAGAGAACACAACACAACACTATATGAGAGAACACAACAGAATGTGAGAGAACACAACACAACAGTATGTGAGAGAACACAACACAACACAACAGTATATGAGAGAATACAACACAACACAACACAACACACATGAAGGTGTTAGTTGTGTTGTATTTCTTCATGTGCTTCTGATTGGTCCAGCAGGAGATGGTAGGATGCTGTGACTCCTCCCACCGGCCTGTGGGCGGAGCTATAGCCTCTTCCTGGAACCACTGGACTCACTCTGACCCAGGAAAGCCCCAGAGGTGTCCCATTGGCCGGCACACTGACCAATCACAGGAAGGGGGCGGGACCTTCCCTGCAGGAACACACAATAGGAGGTCAAAGTGAAGTCAAAGTGAAGTCAAAGTGAAGTGAAGTGAAGTCAAAGTGAAGTCAAAGTGAAGTCAAAGCGAAGTCAAAGTGAAGTTAAAGTGAAGTCAAAGTGAAGTCAAAGTGAAGTCAAAGTGAAGTCAAAGTGAAGTGAAGTCAAAGTGAAGTCAAAGTGAAGTCAAAGTGAAGTCAAAGTGAAGTCAAAGTGAAGTGAAGTGAAGTCAAAGTGAAGTCAAAGTGAAGTCAAAGTGAAGTCAAAGTGAACTTTAAAGTGAAGTCAAAGTGAAGTCAAAGTGAAGTCAAAGTGAAGTCAAAGTGAAGTTTAAAGTGAAGTCAAAGTGAAGTCAAAGTGAAGTCAAAGTGAAGTTTAAAGTGAAGTCAAAGTGAAGTCAAAGTGAAGTTTAAAGTGAAGTTTAAAGTGAAGTCAAAGTGAAGTCAAAGTGAAGTCAAAGTGAAGTGAAGTGAAGTCAAAGTGAAGTCAAAGTGAAGTCAAAGTGAAGTGAAGTGAAGTCAAAGTGAAGTCAAAGTGAAGTCAAAGTGAAGTTTAAAGTGAAGTCAAAGTGAAGTTTAAAGTGAAGTCAAAGTGAAGTCAAAGTGAAGTTTAAAGTGAAGTTTAAAGTGAAGTCAAAGTGAAGTCAAAGTGAAGTCAAAGTGAAGTTTAAAGTGAAGTCAAAGTGAAGTTTAAAGTGAAGTTTAAAGTGAAGTCAAATGAAGTCAAAGTGAAGTTTAAAGTGAAGTTTAAAGTGAAGTCAAAGTGAAGTCAAAGTGAAGTCAAAGTGAAGTTTAAAGTGAAGTCAAAGTGAAGTCAAAGTGAAGTCAAAGTGAAGTTTAAAGTGAAGTCAAAGTGAAGTCAAAGTGAAGTTTAAAGTGAAGTTTAAAGTGAAGTCAAAGTGAAGTCAAAGTGAAGTCAAAGTGAAGTCAAAGTGAAGTCAAAGTGAAGTTTAAAGTGAAGTCAAAGTGAAGTCAAAGTGAAGTTTAAAGTGAAGTCAAAGTGAAGTTTAAAGTGAAGTTTAAAGTGAAGTCAAAGTGAAGTTTAAAGTGAAGTCAAAGTGAAGTCAAAGTGAAGTTTAAAGTGAAGTCAAAGTGAAGTTTAAAGTGAAGTCAAAAGTGAAGTCAAAGTGAAGTCAAAGTGAAGTCAAAGTGAAGTCAAAGTGAAGTCAAAATGAAGTTTAAAGTGAAGTCAAAGTGAAGTCAAAGTGAAGTTTAAAGTGAAGTCAAAGTGAAGTCAAAGTGAAGTTTAAAGTGAAGTCAAAGTGAAGTTTAAAGTGAAGTTTAAAGTGAAGTCAAAGTGAATTTTAAAGTGAAGTCAAAGTGAAGTCAAAGTGAAGTTTAAAGTGAAGTTTAAAGTGAAGTCAAAGTGAAGTCAAAGCGAAGTCAAAGTGAAGTCAAAGTGAAGTTAAAGAAGCAATGATAGTCACAGTGGTGAGATTGTTCTCTGCATTTGACCCATCCCCTTGATCACCCCCTGGGAGGTGAGGAGAGCAGTGAGCAGCAGATGTGGCCACGCTCTGGAATCATTTTTGGTGATTGAACCCCCAATTCCAAGCCTTGATGCTGAGTGCCAAGCAGGGAGGTAATGGCTCCCATCTTTATAGTCTTTGGTATGACTCGGCCGGGGTTTGAACTCACAACCTCGCCATCTCACTCTAACCACTAGACCACTGCGCAGGTGTTTAGTCAATCAGCTCTTTTTAAATCCACTTCCTGTTTCAAGGTAGAAACTCTTGCCTTGGACCAGACCTGCGGTCACATGACCCGCACACAAGGAGTCAGGTACATTCCAAAGTGGGCGGGGCTTCCTAAGACGCATGTGAATGGAGGCTATTAGAACAAGCAAAGTGGGCGGGGCTTCAGGAAAGCGTGTGAATGGAGGCTATTGGAACAAGCAAAGTGGGCGGGGCTTCGGGAAAGCTTGTGAATGGAGGCTATTGGAACAAGCAAAGTGGGCGGGGCTTCAGGAAAGCGTGTGAATGGAGGCTATTGGAACAAGCAAAGCTAAAAGTAGTCTGGAATGTCAGGAATGTCAGGAATGTTTGCAGATGTGGGCGTGTCCCGCCGGGTGACTGACAGCTGAGTCAGCAGGTTCTCATGGCGGTTCCTGTACGGAATGGAATGTGGCGCCCACCGACAACGCCCGTCCCTCCTCACCTGTGCTGGCGTGTTGGGGAGGATCACGTTGTCATGGCAACAAAGCAGGCCTCAAAGCTGCAGACGGTGAGTCCACCCAATCGAAACTTTCACATCTGAACCAAGGCAGACATGTTTCTACCTGTGTGTGCGTGTGTGTGTGTGTGTGTGTGTGTGTGTGTGTGTGTGTGTGTGTGTGTGTGTGTGTGTGTGTGTGTGTGTGTGTGTGCCCCTGGGCGAACGAGGGATTACCTCCTTGCTCTCTCAGGTAACATACCTGAGGTACAGTTAGGCCCCGCCCACTTTCTTTCATTGTGCACTTTGTACTTATTATGTTCTCACATGGACTCATTTGCCTCCGTCAGGGGGTTATAAATAATATCTATCATTATTGTGTATAACTGTGTGTGTGTGTGTGTGTGTGTGTGTGTGTGTGTGTGTGTGTGTGTGTTGATTAAACAGTAAAAACAAAACATAATAAACAAGTAATAATAATATACAAATGTTGAACAAGTCATTGGATATTTCTTATATATTTTGAATAATAAATAAAACAAATAATATATAAATATTAAATAACACATATAAAACTATATTACGCATTATGTAATTATTATTTGTATATTTTGAATTCTATAAATATTTTTAAATAATATCTAAATGAATACATAATTGTCATAGATGATATGTCATGTGTATTTATTAAGTAAATATATTTGATATTAATAAATGAATAAAGATAAACAATTTAATGTGCAATTGTAGCAGTTTAAGGTGTATCATTTCTTAAGTTAAAAAAAAATAAAAATCTTAAATCACAATTAATTACGGTAACATGGTTAGTATTTATTTATAGTATTATGTCATGCAAAGTATTTATTATATATTTTGAATAATAAATACAACAATAAGCAAATAGTATAACAATATTAAATAACACAGGATGTTGCATGTATGCAATTATTTATATATTATGTAAACATAGAAATAATATGTATAATTATGAAATATTTATAGTAAATGATATTATGTATTGTCTAATGTATGTATTATCTAAATATGTGTCACAATGATAGATGAATTAAGATAAACAATTTAATTTGCACTTGAGCCATGTATCATTTTTTTAATTTATGAAAATGTTTTTAAATCACAATTATTTGTGCTAATATGATTATTTGTGTTTATTGTATTATGTCATGCAGGGTATTTATTATATATCTTGAATAATACATTAAAAAACAAACAATATATAAATATTAAATAACACATATTAAATTATATTATGCATTATGTTGCATATTTATTACTTACATAATATACATCAATATTTACAATAAATGTTGATAATGAATGCATGAAGATGAACAATTTAATTGAACAGTTGGTAATGTGGTTATTATTAATGTAGTGAACAGTTGGTAACGTGATTATTATTAATGTAGTGAACAGTTGGTAACGTGATTATTATTAATGTAGTGAACAGTTGGTAACGTGGTTATTATTAATGTAGTGAACAGTTGGTAACGTGATTATTATTAATGTAGTGAACAGTTGGTAACGTGATTATTATTAATGTAGTGAACAGTTGGTAACGTGGTTATTATTAATGTAGTGAACAGTTGGTAACGTGGTTATTATTAATGTAGTGAACAGTTGGTAACGTGGTTATTATTAATGTAGTGAACAGTTGGTAACGTGATTATTATTAATGTAGTGAACAGTTGGTAACGTGGTTATTATTAATGTAGTGAACAGTTGGTAATGTGATTATTATTAATGTAGTGAACAGTTGGTAATGTGATTATTATTAATGTAGTGAACAGTTGGTAACGTGATTATTATTAATGTAGTGAACAGTTGGTAACGTGGTTATTATTAATGTAGTGAACAGTTGGTAACGTGGTTATTATTAATGTAGTGAACAGTTGGTAACGTGATTATTATTAATGTAGTGAACAGTTGGTAACGTGGTTATTATTAATGTAGTGAACAGTTGGTAACGTGATTATTATTAATGTAGTGAACAGTTGGTAACGTGGTTATTATTAATGTATTGTTCCTCGTGTGTTGTTGTAATATTCTTGATGACAAATAATGAAGGTACAAATGCACAACAACATTTTTATTCATAATATACAGTTTATATATAGAAATATATTTAAGTACATTTTACATTTTTACACAAGATGTCAGAAACACTTGAAGGGTCAAAGTAAAAGGTAAATGGTAAATGGTAAATGGGTTATACTTGTATTGCGCTTTTCTACCTTTTTAAGGAACTCAAAGCGCTTTGACACTATTTCCACATTCACACATTCACACACTGACAGTGTTTCCACATTCACCCATTCACACACTGACAGTATTTCCACATTCACCCACCCATTCACGCACTGACAGTATTTCCACATTCACCCATTCACACACTGACAGTATTTCCACATTCACCCACACATTCACACACTGACAGTATTTCCACATTCACCCATTCACACACTGACAGTATTTCCACATTCACCCACACATTCACACACTGACAGTGTTTCCACATTCACCCATTCACACACTGACAGTATTTCCACATTCACCCATTCACGCACTGACAGTATTTCCACATTCACCCATTCACACACTGACAGTATTTCCACATTCACCCATTCACGCACTGACAGTATTTCCACATTCACCCATTCACACACTGACAGTATTTCCACATTCACCCATTCACGCACTGACAGTATTTCCACATTCACCCACACATTCACACACTGACAGTATTTCCACATTCACACACTGACAGTATTTCCACATTCACCCACACATTCACACACTGACAGTATTTCCACATTCACCCACACATTCACACACTGACAGTATTTCCACATTCACCCATTCACGCACTGACAGTATTTCCACATTCACCCACACATTCACACAATGACAGTGTTTCCACATTCACCCATTCACACACTGACAGTATTTCCACATTCACCCATTCACGCACTGACAGTATTTCCACATTCACCCACACATTCACACACTGACAGTGTTTCCACATTCACCCATTCACACACTGACAGTATTTCCACATTCACCCACACATTCACACACTGACAGTATTTCCACATTCACCCAGTCACCCACACATTCACACACTGACAGTATTTACACATTCACCCATTCACACACCCATTCACACACTGACAGTATTTCCACATTCACCCACACATTCACACACTGACAGTATTTCCACATTCACCCATTCACACACTGACAGTATTTCCACATTCACCCACACATTCACACACTGATGGCGGGAGCTGCCATGCAAGGCGCTAACCAGCAGCCATCAGGAGCAAGGGTGAAGTGTCTTGCTCAAGACTAGGATGGTAGAAGGTGGGGATTGAACCAGGAACCAGGAGAAGTCACGTCACACAGGTGCTTCTGCAGCCCCGCCCACTCCAGGTGTGGTCGGTTGAGACAGTCCAACAAGCTGCTCTGAAGCTCCGCCCACCACTTGGACCCTCCAAAGCTCCTCCCCCTCGACGTCGCGCTCCACAGCCGGCACATCCTCCGCGTCGTCGTCTTCGCCAAGGAGCAAAGACGCACAAACGTTAGCATCGGCCCAGCGGGGGCGCTCACGCGGCGACGTGCGCGCCACTCACCTGCGCAGGTGTCCTCTGTGTAGATCTGCAGCAGGAGCAGCGCGCTGAGGAGGAGGAGCCAGCGCGCCGCCTGGTCGGGGGCCTCCGTTAGGCGGGGCCTGCGGCACCGTGAGGGGGGGTACAAGACCCGGCAGCGACGGCGGCGAGGGGGCGGGGCCAGCGTGCAGGTGCAGCAGGTGGTCATGATGATGATGATGATGATGATGTTCTCCCTCGCCTGCTGCTCCTCTCGCCTCTTAAATAACGCAGGGGGTGTGGCCTGCTGACCTCTGCTCACCTGGGCCACGCCCACTCCTCCCAGCATTATTTTTGTTTTCCTTAATTCCTTGTTTCCTTTCCTGGCCAGCCACACTCGCACACCTGCCGGCCCCGCCCTGAGCCGCAAACACCTCACGCTCGCTGGATCACCTGCCAGGAGGAAATTAGCTGCGGTGATGTGTTCAGGCGTCAGGATGAAAGTCAGACACGCCGCCGCCAGCCCCGGGCCACGCCGTTATAGCGTGTGCGGCCGGAAGAAAAGCTCTGGAAGGAGAACACAGGAACCTCAGCGTCACCTTTGACCTCCAGTGCTTGTTATCATTTGTTGTGATGGTTGCTTCCGTGATAGTGATTGGAAATATTCAACTTCAAGTAGGGACAAAACACTGACAGTGTGTGTGTGTGTGTGTGTGTGTGTGTGTGTGTGTGTGTGTGTGTGTGTGTGTGTGTGTGTGTGTGTGTGTGTGTGTGTGTGTTCTTGTATTGCTCCCCTTCTTGAGACATGGAGAAGGAAAAGTATCTTCCATATGAGGAGGTGTGAACAAGTGATGACATAAATCAATAACATTGCATCTAATAGACAATGTCTCATTGGTGGTGACATCTGTCCACATGAGGGCGCTCCCAAATAGGAGGGACTTTTCACATTGACTGTGTGTCGCTTTTAAAAGTGCTCCCCCTCTGGTCAATATATGAAATAACAAGTGTGTGTAAAAGTAGAAGTGCTCCCCCTCTGGCCAACATATGAAATAACAAGAAGTGCTCCCCCTCTGGCCAACATATGAAATAACAAGAAGTGCTCCCCCTCTGGCCAACATATGAAATAACAAGAAGTGCTCCCCCTCTGGCCAACATATGAAATAACAAGTGTGTGTAAAATTAGAAGTGCTCCCCCTCTGGCCAACATATGAAATAACAAAAAGTGCTCCCCCTCTGGCCAACATATGAAATAACAAGAAGTGCTCCCACTCTGGCCAACATATGAAATAACAAGTGTGTGTAAAATTAGAAGTGCTCCCCCTCTGGCCAACATATGAAATAACAAGAAGGGCTCCCCCTCTGGCCAACATATGAAATAACAAGTGTGTGTAAAATTAGAAGTGCTCCCCCTCTGGCCAACATATGAAATAACAAGAAGTGCTCCCCCTCTGGCCAACATATGAAATAACAAGAAGTGCTCCCCCTCTGGCCAACATATGAAATAACAAGAAGTGCTCCCCCTCTGGCCAACATATGACATAACAAGAAGTGCTCCCCCTCTGGCCAACATATGAAATAACAAGAAGTGCTCCCCCTCTGGCCAACATATGACATAACAAGAAGTGCTCCCCCTCTGGCCAACATATGAAATAACAAGAAGTGCTCCTCCTCTGGCCAACATATGAAATAACAAGTGTGTGTAAAATTAGAAGTGCTCCCCCTCTGGCCAACATATGAAATAACAAGAAGTGCTCCCCCTCTGGCCAACATATGAAATAACAAGAAGTGCTCCCCCTCTGGCCAACATATGAAATAACAAGAAGTGCTCCCCCTCTGGCCAACATATGACATAACAAGAAGTGCTCCCCCTCTGGCCAACATATGACATAACAAGAAGTGCTCCCCCTCTGGCCAACATATGAAATAACAAGAAGTGCTCCCCCTCTGGCCAACATATGACATAACAAGAAGTGCTCCCCCTCTGGCCAACATATGAAATAACAAGAAGTGCTCCTCCTCTGGCCAACATATGAAATAACAAGTGTGTGTAAAATTAGAAGTGCTCCCCCTCTGGCCAACATATGAAATAACAAGAAGTGCTCCCCCTCTGGCCAACATATGAAATAACAAGAAGTGCTCCCCCTCTGGCCAACATATGAAATAACAAGAAGTGCTCCCCCTCTGGCCAACATATGAAATAACAAGAAGTGCTCCCCCTCTGGCCAACATATGAAATAACAAGAAGTGCTCCCCCTCTGGCCAACATATGAAATAACAAGAAGTGCTCCCCCTCTGGCCAACATATGAAATAACAAGAAGTGCTCCCCCTCTGGCCAACATATGAAATAACAAGAAGTGCTCCCCCTCTGGCCAACATATGAAATAACAAGAAGTGCTCCCCCTCTGGCCAACATATGAAATAACAAGAAGTGCTCCCCCTCTGGCCAACATATGAAATAACAAGAAGTGCTCCCCCTCTGGCCAACATATGAAATAACAAGAAGTGCTCCCCCTCTGGCCAACATATGAAATAACAAGAAGTGCTCCCCCTCTGGCCAACATATGAAATAACAAGAAGTGCTCCCCCTCTGGCCAACATATGAAATAACAAGAAGTGCTCCCCCTCTGGCCAACATATGAAATAACAAGAAGTGCTCCCCCTCTGGCCAACATATGAAATAACAAGAAGTGTTCCCCCTCTGGCCAACATATGAAATAACAAGTGTGTGTAAGAAATTGAAATGCGCCCCCTTTGGCTAAAATAATTTCAAATAAATAAATAAATATGTATATAGAGACACACTGTCATGACTTGAAGTAAATAATGAAGATTAAAAAACTATTACAAACAAAAAATAAATAAAACAATAAATGAACTTAAAGCAGTCTTTCTCACAATGTGTCGACTTTTTTCTTTTAAAATTAGGAACAATTTCTCATATTCTTTCTGTAACATTGCAATATTTTCCCGGAAAATTAGAAACTTTTTTTTAATGTAAAATTACTTTATGTAAAATGATGACTTTTTACTGCCAAATGGTGACATCTGTCCTAGAAAATTCTGCATTTTATCACAATATTGCCCATTTTTTTTGTTGTTCTTGTGAAATAGTGACATTTTTTGAGTACAATTATGACTTTTGTCCTAATTTTGCTAAGTAAAATTCTGATTATTATTAATATATTGCCAAAATGTTAGTTTTCTTATAAAATTGTGACTTTTGTCGAGTAAAATGACTCTTTTCGTAAAACTGCAAAAATGTTAAGCTTTTTCTTGTAAAATTGCGACTGTTGAGTAAAATTCCAACTTTGATCATAATATTGCACAAATGTTCAGTTTTTCTTGTAAAAGTTTGACTTGCGTTGAGTAAAATGACGACTTTTATTATAATACTGCCAAAATTCAAAGTTTTTCTCGTGAAATTCCAACTCATTTTTCACAACAAACTTTTTTATATTTGCATAGCATGTATATATTATTAGTGTTGTAAATACACTTCTTTTTATATCTAGAAAGGCATTTATCAGAGGTCTCAAGAAGGTAACAAATACATGTGTGTGTGTGTGTGTGTGTGTGTGTGTGTGTGTGTGTGTGTGTGTGTGTGTGTGTGTGTGTGTGTGTGTGTGTGTGTGTGTGTGTGTGTGTGTGTGTGTGTGTGTGTGTGTGTGTGTGTGTGTGTGTGGCCAATCTAAAAATATTTTAAAAAAACATAAAAAGTGGAATAAAAGTGGTGAAATGTATCGATAAAAACAGTTTTTCTTTAAAACTGGCATCGCTCCAAAAATAATAATGCATCAAAATCACTGATATGATTATTTCATGACTTCACATCAAAAATTCCACTTTGAAATATTTTCATGGGGAAAATATTGCATATTTGGTGTTTTTGCCATTAAACAAAAAACAAGGTTTTGTTTGACATGAGCATAAATCCAACATAAAAAATAAACTTACAATTGACAGATGTGAAGTTGATCTACAGATTTAAGCTTTGAAAATATTATTTTTAAGACTTTTATGAGTGGGACCCTTTTCGATGGCCAAGGATTTGATTGAAACTGTCATTGCTAAATATGATATATATGTATATTTAATATATTTATATGAAATATATGGGTATGAATTATGGACGTATTTAAGGCTCCAATGACTTCACGTCAAAAATTCCACTTTGAAATATTTCTTGCATATTTTGTGTGTTTGCCATCAAAAAGAAAGTGTTCTTTGACTAAAGGGCATAAAACACACAAAAAACATTTAAAAAAACAACATGTAATGGACAAATAGATCTGAATTTAACCTCCAAATTGAAGCGCTGAAAGTAAAACAATGCTATCCTATCTTGCTGATTGTAGTGTAGCATATACTGTATGTCCCGGTGACAAATCCAAGTTGTTAGCATATACTGTATGTCCCGGTGACAAATCCAAGTAGTGTAG
Organism: Entelurus aequoreus; assembly: GCF_033978785.1. NCBI lineage: Eukaryota > Metazoa > Chordata > Actinopteri > Syngnathiformes > Syngnathidae > Entelurus > Entelurus aequoreus. The sequence goes on along the minus strand of NC_084747.1, from coordinate 23,373,311 downwards.
CATATACTGTATGTCCCGGTGACAAATCCAAGTAGTGTAACATATACTGTATGTCCCGGTGACAAATCCAAGTTGTTAGCATATACTGTATGTCCCGGTGACAAATCCAAGTTCTGAGAACTTATTAGTGATTCCCAGAGCCCAGAAAAAGTCTGCGGGCTATAGAGCGTCTTCTTTTGGTCTGGAATGTTCTAGCAGGAACAGTTCTCAGTAAAAGCATTTAAAGGCCTACTGAAAGCCACTACTAGCGACCACGCAGTCTGATAGTTTATATATCAATGATGACATCTTAACATTGCAACACATGCCAATACGGCCGGGTTAACTTAGAAAGTGACATTTTAAAATTCCCGGGAAATATCCGGCTGAAACATCGCGGTATGATGACGTATGCGCGTAATGAAGTCCGAGTAACGGAAGTTATGGTACCCCGTAAAATCCTATACAAAAAGCTCTGTTTTCATTTCATAATTCCACAGTATTCTGGACATCTTTTGCAATTTGTTTAATGAACAATGAAGGCTGCAAAGAAGACAGTTGTAGGTGGGATCGGTGTATTAGCAGCGGACTACAGCAACACAACCAGGAGGACTTTGTTGGAGCGCTAGCCGCGCTAGCCGCCGACTTCACCTTGACTTCCTACGTCTCCGGGCCGCCAAACGCATCGGGTGAAGTCCTTCGTCCTTCTGCCGATCGCTGGAACGCAGGTGAGCACGGGTGTTGATGAGCAAATGAGGGCTGGCTGGCGTAGGTGGAGAGCTAATGTTTTTAGCATAGCTCTGTGCAGTCCGGTTGCTAAGTTAGCTTCAATGGCGTCGTTAGCACAGCATTGTTAACCTTCGCCAGCCTGGAAAGCATTAACCGTGTATTTACATGTCCACGGTTTAATAGTATTGTTGATTTTCTATCTATCTAGTCCTTCACTCTCACGTTCCTCATCCACAAATCTTTCATCCTCGCTCAAATTAATGGGGTAATCGTCACTTTCTCTGTCCGAATCTCTCTCGCTCCATTGTAAACAACGGGGAATTGTGAGGAATACTAGCTCCTGTGACGTCACGCTACTTCCGCTACAGGCAAGGCTTTTTTTTTTATCAGCGAGCAAAAGTTGCGAACTTTATCGTCGATTTTCTCTACTAAATCCTTTCAGCAAAAATATGGCAATATCGCCAAATGATCAAGTATGACACATAGAATGGATCTGCTATTCCCGTTGAAATAAAGAAAAATCATTTCAGTAGGCCTTTAAGTCCCATCTTAAAAGTCATTTCTATACTCTAGCCTTTAACTAGACCCCTTTCAGACCAGTTGATCTGCCGTCTCTTTTATGCTCTGCCCCCCTCTCCTGCGTGGAGAGGTTGTTATTAGGTGACCACAGATGAGGCGCTAGCTCAAGGGTCAGCAACCAAAAACACTGAAAGAGCCATATTGGACTAGAGTGTCGCCCTGAGATGGGTAGGTTGTGAGTTCAAACCCCGGCCGAGTCATACCAAAGACTATAAAGATGGGAGCCATTACCTCCCTGCTTGGCACTCAGCATCAAGGCTTGGAATTGGGGGTTAAATCACCAAAAATGATTCCCGAGCGTGGACACATCTGCTGCTCACTGCTCCAGCAATGGTCATGTGGTGACATCATGCTAAATTCATAAAAAAATTATATATATATATATATATATATATATATATATGTTTTATTTAAGGCTGCAATTATTTGACATGAAATAGAGTATTATTAAGTTGAGGTGATGACATGAAATAGAGTAGGTGACTACACGAAATAGAGTATTACTAAGTTGAGGTGACGACATGAAATAGAGTAGGTGACTACATGAAATAGAGTAGGTGACTACATGAAATAGAGTATTACTAAGTTGAGGTGACGACATGAAATAGAGTAGGTGACTACATGAAATAAAGTATTACTAAGACTTGAAACAAATGAATGATTGAACATTTTCAGACTTCAGGGAGCCACAAAGTATAAAATGTGTTGTTTTTGAAGAAGACAAACATCAACATGTGCACTTAATGACACCATGAAGTGTGAATGAGTGAGTAGTGTTCCTAATAAAGTGACCTTGGCCCCGCCCACCACCACCTGGGCCCAACATGGCGCCCTGTGGTCACGTGAGGGACTTTGGACCAATCATTTAAGGGTTCTTTGTGGCTATGGTCCAAAGTCTGTCACGTGACCACAGGGCGCCATGTTGGGTCCGGCTCTGAACACACGCGGGGTCTCCTGCCCCCCCGTGGACACACCTGGTTATGACGTAATGTGTTAGTTGGCAGCGCAGCGCCACCTGCTGGATATTACAAGGACGCAGTTTAAAATGAAACACATTTATTTATTTTGTACAAATATTAAAATATTTGAAATGTTTTCTAAAACACAATTTTTACATTTGACACTTCCCAGTTTTGTTGATGCCAGTCAGCGTGGGCGGAGCTAGAGGGCGGAGCTAGAGGGCGGAGCTAGAGGGCGTGCGTGTCGTGCGTGAGGTAGAAGACGACCACGGCGGTCAGCACCACCGTCATCATCAGCACCAGCGTCAGCAGCAGGGCGCGGCACACTGGCCGGCCCATCAGCCTGAAGAAAGCCCCGCCCACCGCCTCCTCGCCAGCGCCGCCCCTCACCAGGGGGCTGGGAAGGCCCACGTCCAGGGAGCGGGTGGCAGCCAGCGACCTCTCACCCCAACACGGCTGACCGTCAGACAACCTGAAGGGAAAAACAAGCGTTAGTGACATCATGGCGTCCTTCCCGCCGCGCCACTGACCTTTTGACCTGCAGCCTGCCCTTGCTGCGCTGGAAGCGGATGCTGTAAACTCGCTGCATGGCGGCCGGCAGCGACGCCAACACGCCCACGTCGGTGGTCAGCCTGGGCAGGCCGAGGGCGGGCAGCGGCGTGGGGCGGCGACACAGCGGGCAGCGGATGGCGGCGGGCTGCAGGGACTTGACGTTGATGCGGGCCAGACACTCCAGGCAGAAGGTGTGGCGGCACGTCAGCACTTTGGGGCAGCGGAACACGTTGTTGAACTGGCTGTAGCACACCGAGCACTCCAGCTCCGCCTCCTCGCCATGCGGGAGGGGGCACGGGCGCAGGTCTGGCGACAAGACGGACACGGCGGGGGGCGGTGGAGGGGGGGTGCAGGGCCGGGGGTCAACACGGTCTGTGCCAGGATTCATGGCCGGGGGAGGGGGGGAGGGGGTGCAGGGCCAGGGGTCAACACGGTCTGTGCCAGGATTCATGGCCGGGGGCGGTGGAGGGGGGGTGCAGGGCCGGGGGTCAACACGGTCTGTGCCAGGATTCATGGCCGGGGGAGGGGGGGAGGGGGTGCAGGGCCAGGGGTCAACACGGTCTGTGCCAGGATTCATGGCCGGGGGCGGTGGAGGGGGGGTGCAGGGCCGGGGGTCAACACGGTCTGTGCCAGGATTCATGGCCGGGGGAGGGGGGGAGGGGGTGCAGGGCCAGGGGTCAACACGGTCTGTGCCAGGATTCATGGCCGGGGGCGGTGGAGGGGGGGTGCAGGGCCGGGGGTCAACACGGTCTGTGCCAGGATTCATGGCCGGGGGAGGGGGGGAGGGGGTGCAGGGCCAGGGGTCAACACGGTCTGGGCCAGGATTCATGGCCGGGGGGGAGGAAGGCCAAAAGAGGGCGGAGTCAAACGGCTCAACAACCTCCACCGGTGAGACGTTCACTTGCCACATCAGCGTGGGACTTTTGACAGCCAGCCTAAAAGAACAAACATTGGTGAACAGCACTCCCATGATGCAACGCTGCATCTTGACACGGTGGCCATTTTGATGGATTCAAAACCAATATGCATATTTTTGGCTCCTCCCCTTTGGTGCTGGGGACCCAGAAAAATGGTAGAAATAATTCAGATTTTATTCAAGGCTTAAATGTGAAGAACCTCTTTCATGTGGCCTGACAAATGCTACACCTCTTTCATGTGGCCTGTGGAGCCTCTTTCATGTGGCCTGACACACGCTACACCTCTTTCATGTGGCCTGACACACGCTACACCTCTTTCAGGTGGCCTGACACACGCTACACCTCTTTCATGTGGCCTGACACATGCTACACCTCTTCCATGTGGCCTGACACACGCTACACCTCTTTCCTGTGGCCTGACACAAGCTACACCTCTTCCATGTGGCCTGACACACGCTACACCTCTTTCATGTGGCCTGTGGAGCCTCTTTCAAGTGGCCTGACACACGCTACACCTCTTTCATGTGGCCTGACACATGCTACACCTCTTTCATGTGGCCTGTGGAGCCTCTTTCAAGTGGCCTGACACACGCTACACCTCTTTCATGTGGCCTGACACACGCTACACCTCTTTCAGGTGGCCTGACACACGCTACACCTCTTTCAGGTGGCCTGACACACGCTACACCTCTTTCATGTGGCCTGACACATGCTACACCTCTTTCATGTGGCCTGACACACGCTACACCTCTTTCAGGTGGCCTGACACAAGCTACACCTCTTCCATGTGGCCTGACACACGCTACACCTCTTTCCTGTGGCCTGTGGAGCCTCTTTCATGTGGCCTGACACACGCTACACCTCTTTCATGTGGCCTGACACACGCTACACCTCTTTCCTGTGGCCTGTGGAGCCTCTTTCATGTGGCCTGACACACGCTACACCTCTTTCATGTGGCCTGACACACGCTACACCTCTTTCATGTGGCCTGACACACGCTACACCTCTTTCCTGTGGCCTGTGGAGCCTCTTTCATGTGGCCTGACACACGCTACACCTCTTTCCTGTGGCCTGACACACGCTACACCTCTTTCCTGTGGCCTGTGGAGCCTCTTTCATGTGGCCTGACACACGCTACACCTCTTTCATGTGGCCTGACACATGCTACACCTCTTTCCTGTGGCCTGACACACGCTACACCTCTTTCCTGTGGCCTGACACACGCTACACCTCTTTCAGGTGGCCTGACACACGCTACACCTCTTTCATGTGGCCTGACACACGCTACACCTCTTTCATGTGGCCTGACACACGCTACACCTCTTTCCTGTGGCCTGACACACGCTACACCTCTTTCCTGTGGCCTGACACACGCTACACCTCTTTCATGTGGCCTGTGGAGCCTCTTTCATGTGGCCTGACACACGCTACACCTCTTTCCTGTGGCCTGTGGAGCCTCTTTCATGTGGCCTGACACACACTACACCTCTTTCCTGTGGCCTGTGGAGCCTCTTTCAAAAACAAAAACATTGTTCCGTTCCCTGAACGTTGGCGCACGTCTCTCTCGCCTCAGTGCCGCCCCCTGCTGGCAACTCCTAACCACTTAAGACTCTGAAGGTCTCTTAAATATCGTGGAGAGTAGGAGTGATTCTTAGACTTAAGAACGTTGATAAAAAGCTTTTATTCTTAAGTTTGAGAGTAGGACTAAATTTGGCAAATTCTCAGGACTTAAGTGTAAAATGGCACTCTAAGAAGCTTGATAAGTACGGCCCTTGAAGTTGATCTCGAGATTATTGTGTTAAAAGTAAACCGTACAAAAAATCTATAATTTATTTTTTAACACTATAATTATTTGGATCCCCAATCATTTTAGTGTGATTTGTTTTTAAGTGTCATTGCTCAAAAAATAATAATGAATTAAAATCAATGTTGTTATGAGTTATTGACCTTTTTAAGGCTCCAATTATTATATAATCTCAAATATTGCACTTAAAAATTTTAGTGTGAAAATATTGCATATTTTGTATTTTTCCATAAAAAAACTGTTTTCTTTGACAAAAAGAGCATACAACTTCAATCTTTACAAGCGTTATATTGACAGATAGACCTAATGTTGATCTACAGCAGGGGTCAGCAACCTTTTTGAAAGCAAGAGCTACTTCTTGGGTAGTGATTAATGCGAAGGGCTACCAGTTTGATACACACTTCAATAAATTGCCAGAAATAGCCAATTTGCTCAATTTACCTTTAACTCTATGTTATTATTAATAATTAATGATATTTACACTTAATTGAACGGTTTAAAAGAGGAGAAAACATGAAAAAAATGACAATTAAAATTTGAAACATAGTTTATCTTCAATTTCGACTCTTTAAAATTCAACCGAAAAAAAGAAGAGAAAAACTAGCTAATTCGAATCTTTTTGAAAAAATTTAAAAAATAATTTATGGAACATCATTAGTCATTTTTCCTGATTAAAATTAATTTTAGAATTTTGATGACATGTTTTAAATAGGTTAAAATCCAATCTACACTTTGTTAGAATATGTAACAAATTGGACCAAGCTATATTTCTTACAAAGACAAATCATTATTTCTTCTAGATTTTCCAGAACAAAAATTTTAAAAGAAATTCAAAAGACTTTGAAATCAGATTTAAATTTGATTCTACAGATTTTCTAGATTTGCCGGAATAATTTTTTTGAATTTTAATCATAATACGTTTTGAAGAAATATTTCACAAATATTCTTCGTCGAAAAAACAGAAGCTGAAATGAAGAATTAAATTAAAATGTAATTATTATTCTTTACAATAAAAAAAAAAAAATTTCTTGAACATTGATTTAAATTGTCAGGAAAGAAGAGGAAGGAATTTAAAAGGTAAAAAGGTATATGTGTTTAAAAATCCTAAAATCATTTATAAGGTTGTATTTTTTCTCTAAAATTGTCTTTCTGAAAGTTATAAGAAGCAAAGTAAAAAAAAAAAAAGAATTTATTTAAACAAGTGAAGACCAAGTCTTTCAAATATTTTCTTGGATTTTCAAATTCTATTTGAGTTTTGTCTCTCTTAGAATTAAAAATGTCGGGCAAAGTGAGACCAGCTTGCTAGTAAATAAATACAATTTAAAAAATAGAGGCAGCTCACTGGTAAGTGCTGCTATTTGAGCTATTTTTAGAACAGGCCAGCGGGCTACTCATCTGGTCCTTACGGGCTACCTGGTGCCCGCGGGCACCGCGTTGGTGACCCCTGCTCTAGAGATTTAAAACCTGAACAATAATAAAAATAATAATACTGAATAATGACACATTTTTAATATTTTTTTGACCAAAACCCTTTGGGGTCCCCGGGATCAAGCCTGAGTGGAGGCCTGAATGTATCTTTTTTATACATATATTGTATTGCTTTTTAAAATAAAAAATATCAAAATGGCCCCCGCTTGCTTTCATTTTTCAGAATGCGGCCCTCAGTGGAGAAAGTTAGGACACCCGTGATCAACGCCGACTTAATAGTTGCCGTCATTGCCTTCATTACAAATAAAACTTACCTTTTCAAAGACGCTGAAGAGAGTCACACACGCCGAGTGGAGTCCAACACGATGTCGGCTGGAACGAGACGAGGGATCAAATCGTGCGAAGATAAAATGTTTACACACAGCAAAAAAAAAAAACGTTTAAAAAGGTAATATTTTGAAGGCAGTCTGGCCCTCACCTGCCGGACGTCATTTAAATGATGAAAAGCCAAGCATGAGTTCACCTGCTGCGCACCTGATGGCAGTCACACCTGATTACACTTTTGCTCCTTTTCTGGCCTTTGTAGCGAAATCTTTGGCAGTCGAGCGCCTGTTGTACTCCGGTGCTGCAGGGGGCGCTGTGTCATAGCTGTTGTTCTCCGGTGCTGCAGGGGGCGCTGTGTCATAGCTGTTGTTCTCCGGTGCTGCAGGGGGCGCTGTGTCATAGCTGTTGTTCTCCAGTGCTGCAGGGGGCGCTGTGGCATAGCGGTGAGCTAGCCTAGCTGGCTGAGCAACTTTTAAACGTTGATTCAACGGAGCTGATAAACTCATTAAATAATCACAATAAATTGTAATAAGTGAAGGAATTATTTATAGATACAATTCTGGATAGAAACATTCGATTTAATGCTGGCTCAAATCAGTGGTTTCCGGTTTAGGAAGGGCGGTATTTCCTGTTGACGTTTGTGTCATTTTTAAACAGAATTCCTGTACTGCTGATGAAAGTAAAGTGTGTAAAACAATTTATTCTTCTCAGTGTAACTACTAACATCAAATGTGAATGATAGTCCGCAATAAATGTGAGTCTGCGTTTCAATGTTTTGTCACTTCCGGTTTTGGTCAGGCGTGATTTCCTGTTAAGGTTTGAGGCATATTTACTCGATTAATATTCCCACTTAACTTGTGTAAATATATTATCCTTAGTGTAACTACTAACATAAATGATTATATGCATTTGATTTATTCAAAGTCACTCCCGGTTTATGTGGGGCGGGACTTCCTGTTAAGGTTTGTGTCATAATTACTCAATGTTTCATACATAATTCATAATTCAACCTAACTGTAACTTGTTTGGATTTTAGTGTAACTACTATCGAAATAAATAGTATGCATTTGATTTATTAAAAGTCACTTCCTGTTTAAGTGGGGTCGGACTTCCTGTGGAGGTTTGTGTCGTATATTCACTCGATGTTTCATAAACAAATCATATTTTGACTTGACTGTTGAAGTAACTTGTGTAAATTAATCTTAATGTAACTATTAACAAAATATATATGCACTTGATTCTTTAAAAGTAACTTCCGGTTTATGTGGGGCGGGACTTCCTGTTGAGGTTTGTTACATTTTCTCCGTGTTTCATACACAATTTATATTTTGACTTAATGTTTATGTGAATGTTTTCATTTTAATACTATGCATTTGATTTATAAAGACACTTCCGGTTTAGGTGGGGCGGGACTTCCTGTTAAGGTTTGTGTCATTTACTTGCTACATAATTCACATTTCGATCAAACTGTTGAAGTAACTTGGGTAAATGTTAGTGTAACTATATGCATTTGATGTATTAAGACACTTCCGGTTTATGTGGGGCGGGACTTCCTGTGGAGGTTTGTGTCATTGATTGATTGATTGAGACTTTTAGTAGATTACACAGTACAGTACATATTCCGTACAATTGACCACTAAATGGTAACACCCCAATAAGTTATTCCAACTTCTTTAAGTCGATGTTTCATACATAATTCATATTTCAACCTAAGTGTAACTTGTATAAATGTATTATTCTTAGTGTAACTAACAAAATAAAGATAGTATACATTTATTAAAAGTCACTTCCAATTTCTGTGGGGCGGGACTTCCTGTGGAGATTTGTGTCATATTTGCTCCATGTTTCATACATCAATCATATTTCAACCTGAGTGGAACTCGTACAAATGTATTCATCTATTATAAATAGTAGTATACATTTGATGTATTAAGTCACTTCCGGTTTAGGTGGGGCGGGACTTCCTGTGGAGGTTTGGGTCTTATTGACTCTGTTTCAGTCATGTAAATATCTTAATGTAACAAATGATACTATGCATTTGAAGTATAAAGACACTTCCGGTTTAGGGGAGGCGGGACTTCCTGTTGACTTTGTGTCATATTAACTTTGTTTCCATCGTAATTGTTGTAGTAAGTTGTGTGAAAGTATGATCTAGGTGTAATTGTTGAAGTAGTGTGAAAGAATGATCTTGGTGTAATTGTTGTAAGTTGTGTGAAAGTATGATCTTGGTGTAATTGTTGTAAGTAGTGTGAAAGAATGATCTTGGTGTAATTGTAGTAAGTTGTGTGAAAGTATGACCTTGGTGTAATTGTTGAAGTAAGCAGTGTGAAAGTATGATCTTGGTGTAATTGACGTAAGTAGTGTGAAAGTATGATCTTGGTGTAATTGTTGTAGTGTGAAAGTATGATCTTGGTGTAATTGTTGAAGTAGTGTGAAAGAATGATCTTGGTGTAATTGTAAGTAGTGCGAAAGAATGATCTTGGTGTAATTGTTGAAGTAAGCAGTGTGAAAGTATGATCTTGGTGTAATTGTTGACATAAGCAGTGTGAAAGTAGGATCTTGGTGTAATTGTTGACGTAAGTAGTGTGAAAGTAGGATCTTGGTGTAATTGTTGACGTAAGTAGTGTGAAAGTATGATCTTGGTGTAATTGTTGACGTAAGTAGTGTGAAAGTATGATCTTGGTGTAATTGTTGACGTAAGTAGTGTGAAAGTAGGATCTTGGTGTAATTGTTGACGTAAGCAGCGTGAAAGTATGATCTTGGTGTAATTGTTGAAGTAAGCAGCGTGAAAGTATGATCTTGGTGTAATTGTTGAAGTAAGTAGCGTGAAAGTATGATCTTGGTGTAATTGTTGAAGTAAGTAGTGTGAAAGTATGATCTTGGTGTAATTGTTGAAGTAAGTAGTGTGAAAGTATGATCTTGGTGTAATTGTTGAAGTAAGTAGTGTGAAAGTATGATCTTGGTGTAATTGTTGAAGTAAGTAGTGTGAAAGTATGATCTTGGTGTAATTGTTGAAGTAAGTAGTGTGAAAGTATGATCTTGGTGTAATTGTTGAAGTAAGTAGTGTGAAAGTATGATCTTGGTGTAATTGTTGAAGTAAGTAGTGTGAAAGTATGATCTTGGTGTAATTGTTGAAGTAAGTAGTGTGAAAGTATGATCTTGGTGTAATTGTTAAGTAGTGTGAAAGAATGATCTTGGTGTAATTGTTGAAGTAGTGTGAAAGAATGATCTTGGTGTAATTGTTGAAGTAGTGTGAAAGTATGATCTTGGTGTAATTGTTGAAGTAGTGTGAAAGAATGATCTTGGTGTAATTGTTGAAGTAAGTAGTGTGAAAGTATGATCTTGGTGTAATTGTTGAAGTAGTGTGAAAGTATGATCTTGGTGTGAGTATTGTGCAGGTGATGCTTTATTGAAAGGTATGGCGGTAGAAAGACGTACACTCATGAAGGCATTTGTCTACTTGTGCCGTTACAAAGTATGAACATTTATTGCAGCAGATTGTAAAAAAGTGAAAATACATGTTATTGTTTTGAGCAGCCAGCAGAGGGCGCTAAGTGTGCTAATGCTAGCAGAGGATGGTTCTAGAAGCACTTGCGGTGGACGATGGCGGGGCCGGACTCGTCGTACTCCTGCTTGCTGATCCACATCTGCTGGAAGGTGGACAGCGAGGCCAGGATGGAGCCTCCGATCCACACAGAGTACTTCCTCTCCGGGGGGGCAATGATCTGCACACATCCACACTCAGGTAATACTCCCACCTGACACTAGGGGGGGGCAATGATCTGCACACATTCACACTCAGGTAATACTCCCACCTGACACTAGGGGGGGGCAATGATCTGCACACATTCACACTCAGGTAATACTCCCACCTGACACTAGGGGGGGGCAATGATCTGCACACATTCACACTCAGGTAATACTCCCACCTGACACTAGGGGGGGGGGCAATGATCTGCACACACATTCACACTCAGGTAATACTCCCACCTGACACTAGGGGGGGGGGGGCAATGATCTGCACACATTCACACTCAGGTAATACTCCCACCTTACACTAGGGGGGGGGGGGGGCAATGATCTGCACACACATTCACACTCAGGTAATACTCCCACCTGACACTAGGGGGGGGGGGCAACGATCTGCACACATTCACACTCAGGTAATACTCCCACCTGACACTAGGGGGGGGGGGGGCAATGATCTGCACACATTCACACTCAGGTAATACTCCCACCTGACACTAGGGGGGGGGGCAATGATCTGCACACATTCACACTCAGGTAATACTCCCACCTGACACTAGGGGGGGGGGGCAATGATCTGCACACATTCACACTCAGGTAATACTCCCACCTGACACTAGGGGGGGGCAATGATCTGCACACATTCACACTCAGGTAATACTCCCACCTGACACTAGGGGGGGGGGCAACGATCTGCACACATTCACACTCAGGTAATACTCCCACCTGACACTAGGGGGGGGGGGGCAATGATCTGCACACATTCACACTCAGGTAATACTCCCACCTGACACTAGGGGGGGGGGCAACGATCTGCACACATTCACACTCAGGTAATACTCCCACCTGACACTAGGGGGGGGGGGCAATGATCTGCACACACATTCACACTCAGGTAATACTCCCACCTGACACTAGGGGGGGCAAGAAGTTTACCTTGATCTTCATGGTGGGCGGGGCCAAGGCGGTGATCTCCTTCTGCATCCTGTCAGCGATGCCGGGGAACATGGTGGTGCCGCCAGACAGCACGGTGTTGGCGTACAAGTCCTTGCGGATGTCCACGTCACACTTCATGATGCTGTTGTAGGTGGTCTCGTGCACACCCACAGACTCCATGCCTGCGCCACACCACAGGAAGTGTTACAGGAGAAGACATCAAAAAAGGGAGGAAGTGGGACAGACCGAGGAAGGAGGGCTGGAAGATGGCCTCGGGACATCGGAAGCGCTCGTTGCCGATGGTGATGACCTGTCCGTCAGGAAGCTCGTAGCTCTTCTCCAGCGAGGACGACGACGCCGCCGTCTGCATCTCCTGCTCGAAGTCCAGCGCCACGTAGCTGAGCTTCTCCTTGATGTCACGCACGATCTCACGCTCGGCTGCGGGAGAGAGGCGGGAGTTAGACACAATAAGCGGGAGTAGGAGGCGGAGCCTGACACAAGACATTGAAACAACGTTGAGAACTTGTTGAAGTAGATCCTGAACTCAACTCAATGATTAGATCCTGACATTGAACAACTCAACTCAATGATTAGATCCTGACATTGAACAACTCAACTCAATGATTAGATCCTGACATTGAACAACTCAACTCAATGATTAGATCCTGACATTGAACAACTCAACTTAATGACCTTTAATCCATGTTTGGTTCTGACCTTTGAATTTTGAACAACTCTAACCCAACATTGAAACAACATTCCTTTTGACAACATTTGATCAATGTTGATTCTGACCATTGAATTTTGGTCATTTGGTCAACTCAAACTTAACGTTGAAACATGCTTAATGACGACGTTGAATTTTGGTCATCTCAAACCCAACGTTAAAACAACATTCCTTTTGACAACGTTTAATCAATGTTGATTCTGACCATTGAATTTAGGTCATTTGGTCAACCCAAACCTAACGTTGAAACAACACTCCCTTGACGACATTTAATCAATGTTGGGTTCTGACTTTTGTATTTTGATCATGTGAAAGCTAATATTGAAATATGCTTAATGACGACATTTAATTTTGGTCAACTGAAAGCTACCATTGAAACATGCTTAATGACGACATTTAATTTTGGTCAACTGAAAGCTAACATTGAAACATGCTTAATGACGACATTAAATTTTGGTCAACTGAACGCTAACATTGAAACATGCTTAATGACAACATTTAATTTTGGTCAACTCAAACCTTACATTGAAACATGCTTAATGACGACATTTAATTTTGGTCAACTGAAAGCTAACATTGAAACATGCTTAATGACGACATTTAATTTTGGTCAACTGAAAGCTAACATTGAAACATGCTTAATGACGACATTTAATTTTGGTCAACTGAACGCTAACTTTGAAACATGCTTAATGACGACATTTAATTTTGGTTAACTGAACCCTAACATTGAAAAATGCTTAATGACATTTAATTTTGGTCAACTGAAAGCTAACATTGAAACATGCTTAATGACGACATTTAATTTTGGTCAACTCAAACCTTACATTGAAACATGCTTAATGACGACATTTAATTTTGGTCAACTGAAAGCTAACATTGAAACATGCTTAATGACGACATTTAATTTTGGCCAACTGAAAGCTAACATTGAAACATGCTTAATGACGACATTTAATTTTGGTCAACTCAAACCTTACATTGAAACATGCTTAATGACGACATTTAATTTTGGTCAACTGAACGCTAACATTGAAACATGCTTAATGACGACATTTAATTTTGGTCAACTCAAACCTTACATTGAAACATGCTTAATGACGACATTTAATTTTGGTCAACTGAACGCTAACATTGAAACATGCTTAATGACGACATTTAATTTTGGTTAACTGAACCCTAACATTGAAAAATGCTTAATGACGACATTTAATTTTGGTCAACTGAAAGCTAACATTGAAAGATGCTTAATGACGACATTTAATTTTGGTCAACTGAAAGCTAACATTGAAACATGCTTAATGACGACATTTAATTTTGGTCAACTCAAACCTTACATTGAAACATGCTTAATGACGACATTTAATTTTGGTCATCTGAAAGCTAACATTGAAACATGCTTAATGACGACATTTAATTTTGGTCAACTCAAACCTTACATTGAAACATGCTTAATGACGACATTTAATTTTGGTCAACTGAACGCTAACATTGAAACATGCTTAATGACGACATTTAATTTTGGTCAACTCAAACCTTACATTGAAACATGCTTAATGACGACATTTAATTTTGGTCAACTCAAACCTTACATCGAAACATGCTTAATGACGACATTTAATTTTGGTCAACTGAAAGCTAACATTGAAACATGCTTAATGACGACATTTAATTTTGGTCAACTGAACGCTAACATTGAAACATGCTTAATGACGACATTTAATTTTGGTTAACTGAACCCTAACATTGAAAAATGCTTAATGACATTTAATTTTGGTCAACTGAAAGCTAACATTGAAACATGCTTAATGACGACATTTAATTTTGGTCAACTGAAAGCTAACATTGAAACATGCTTAATGACGACATTTAATTTTGGTCAACTCAAACCTTACATTGAAACATGCTTAATGACGACATTTAATTTTGGTCAACTGAAAGCTAACATTGAAACATGCTTAATGACGACATTTAATTTTGGCCAACTGAAAGCTAACATTGAAACATGCTTAATGACGACATTTAATTTTGGTCAACTCAAACCTTACATTGAAACATGCTTAATGACGACATTTAATTTTGGTCAACTGAACGCTAACATTGAAACATGCTTAATGACGACATTTAATTTTGGTCAACTCAAACCTTACATTGAAACATGCTTAATGACATTTAATTTTGGTCAACTGAACGCTAACATTGAAACATGCTTAATGACGACATTTAATTTTGGTTAACTGAACCCTAACATTGAAAAATGCTTAATGACGACATTTAATTTTGGTCAACTGAAAGCTAACATTGAAACATGCTTAATGACATTTAATTTTGGTCAACTGAAAGCTAACATTGAAACATGCTTAATGACGACATTTAATTTTGGTCAACTGAAAGCTAACATTGAAACATGCTTAATGACGACATTTAATTTTGGTCATCTGAAAGCTAACATTGAAACATGCTTAATGACGACATTTAATTTTGGTCAACTCAAACCTTACATTGAAACATGCTTAATGACGACATTTAATTTTGGTCAACTCAAACCTTACATTGAAACATGCTTAATGACGACATTTAATTTTGGTCAACTGAAAGCTAACATTGAAACATGCTTAATGACGACATTTAATTTTGGTCAACTGAAAGCTAACATTGAAACATGCTTAATGACGACATTTAATGTTGGTCAACTCAAACCTTACATTGAAACATGCTTAATGACGACATTTAATTTTGGTCAACTGAAAGCTAACATTGAAACATGCTTAATGACGACATTTAATATTGGCCAACTGAAAGCTAACATTGAAACATGCTTAATGACGACATTTAATTTTGGTCAACTCAAACCTTACATTGAAACATGCTTAATGACATTTAATTTTGGTCAACTGAACGCTAACATTGAAACATGCTTAATGACGACATTTAATTTTGGTTAACTGAACCCTAACATTGAAAAATGCTTAATGACGACATTTAATTTTGGTCAACTGAAAGCTAACATTGAAACATGCTTAATGACGACATTTAATGTTGGTCAACTGAAAGCTAACATTGAAACATGCTTAATGACGACATTTAATGTTGGTCAACTCAAACCTTACATTGAAACATGCTTAATGACGACATTTAATTTTGGTCAACTGAAAGCTAACATTGAAACATGCTTAATGACGACATTTAATATTGGCCAACTGAAAGCTAACATTGAAACATGCTTAATGACGACATTTAATTTTGGTCAACTCAAACCTTACATTGAAACATGCTTAATGACATTTAATTTTGGTCAACTGAACGCTAACATTGAAACATGCTTAATGACGACATTTAATTTTGGTCAACTCAAACCTTACATTGAAACATGCTTAATGACGACATTTAATTTTGGTCAACTGAAAGCTAACATTGAAACATGCTTAATGACGACATTTAATTTTGGTCAACTGAAAGCTAACATTGAAACATGCTTAATGACGACATTTAATGTTGGTCAACTCAAACCTTACATTGAAACATGCTTAATGACGACATTTAATTTTGGTCAACTGAAAGCTAACATTGAAACATGCTTAATGACGACATTTAATATTGGCCAACTGAAAGCTAACATTGAAACATGCTTAATGACGACATTTAATTTTGGTCAACTCAAACCTTACATTGAAACATGCTTAATGACATTTAATTTTGGTCAACTGAACGCTAACATTGAAACATGCTTAATGACGACATTTAATTTTGGTTAACTGAACCCTAACATTGAAAAATGCTTAATGACGACATTTAATTTTGGTCAACTGAAAGCTAACATTGAAACATGCTTAATGACGACATTTAATGTTGGTCAACTCAAACCTTACATTGAAACATGCTTAATGACGACATTTAATTTTGGTCAACTGAAAGCTAACATTGAAACATGCTTAATGACGACATTTAATTTTGGTCATCTGAAAGCTAACATTGAAACATGCTTAATGACGACATTTAATTTTGGTCAACTCAAACCTTACATTGAAACATGCTTAATGACGACATTTAATTTTGGTCAACTCAAACCTTACATTGAAACATGCTTAATGACGACATTTAATTTTGGTCAACTGAAAGCTAACATTGAAACATGCTTAATGACGACATTTAATTTTGGTCAACTGAAAGCTAACATTGAAACATGCTTAATGACGACATTTAATGTTGGTCAACTCAAACCTTACATTGAAACATGCTTAATGACGACATTTAATTTTGGTCAACTGAAAGCTAACATTGAAACATGCTTAATGACGACATTTAATATTGGCCAACTGAAAGCTAACATTGAAACATGCTTAATGACGACATTTAATTTTGGTCAACTCAAACCTTACATTGAAACATGCTTAATGACATTTAATTTTGGTCAACTGAACGCTAACATTGAAACATGCTTAATGACGACATTTAATTTTGGTTAACTGAACCCTAACATTGAAAAATGCTTAATGACGACATTTAATTTTGGTCAACTGAAAGCTAACATTGAAACATGCTTAATGACGACATTTAATGTTGGTCAACTGAAAGCTAACATTGAAACATGCTTAATGACGACATTTAATGTTGGTCAACTCAAACCTTACATTGAAACATGCTTAATGACGACATTTAATTTTGGTCAACTGAAAGCTAACATTGAAACATGCTTAATGACGACATTTAATATTGGCCAACTGAAAGCTAACATTGAAACATGCTTAATGACGACATTTAATTTTGGTCAACTCAAACCTTACATTGAAACATGCTTAATGACATTTAATTTTGGTCAACTGAACGCTAACATTGAAACATGCTTAATGACGACATTTAATTTTGGTCAACTCAAACCTTACATTGAAACATGCTTAATGACGACATTTAATTTTGGTCAACTGAAAGCTAACATTGAAACATGCTTAATGACGACATTTAATTTTGGTCAACTGAAAGCTAACATTGAAACATGCTTAATGACGACATTTAATGTTGGTCAACTCAAACCTTACATTGAAACATGCTTAATGACGACATTTAATTTTGGTCAACTGAAAGCTAACATTGAAACATGCTTAATGACGACATTTAATATTGGCCAACTGAAAGCTAACATTGAAACATGCTTAATGACGACATTTAATTTTGGTCAACTCAAACCTTACATTGAAACATGCTTAATGACATTTAATTTTGGTCAACTGAACGCTAACATTGAAACATGCTTAATGACGACATTTAATTTTGGTTAACTGAACCCTAACATTGAAAAATGCTTAATGACGACATTTAATTTTGGTCAACTGAAAGCTAACATTGAAACATGCTTAATGACGACATTTAATGTTGGTCAACTCAAACCTTACATTGAAACATGCTTAATGACGACATTTAATTTTGGTCAACTGAAAGCTAACATTGAAACATGCTTAATGACGACATTTAATATTGGCCAACTGAAAGCTAACATTGAAACATGCTTAATGACGACATTTAATTTTGGTCAACTCAAACCTTACATTGAAACATGCTTAATGACATTTAATTTTGGTCAACTGAACGCTAACATTGAAACATGCTTAATGACGACATTTAATTTTGGTCAACTCAAACCTTACATTGAAACATGCTTAATGACGACATTTAATTTTGGTCAACTGAAAGCTAACATTGAAACATGCTTAATGACGACATTTAATTTTGGTCAACTGAAAGCTAACATTGAAACATGCTTAATGACGACATTTAATGTTGGTCAACTCAAACCTTACATTGAAACATGCTTAATGACGACATTTAATTTTGGTCAACTGAAAGCTAACATTGAAACATGCTTAATGACGACATTTAATATTGGCCAACTGAAAGCTAACATTGAAACATGCTTAATGACGACATTTAATTTTGGTCAACTCAAACCTTACATTGAAACATGCTTAATGACATTTAATTTTGGTCAACTGAACGCTAACATTGAAACATGCTTAATGACGACATTTAATTTTGGTTAACTGAACCCTAACATTGAAAAATGCTTAATGACGACATTTAATTTTGGTCAACTGAAAGCTAACATTGAAACATGCTTAATGACGACATTTAATGTTGGTCAACTCAAACCTTACATTGAAACATGCTTAATGACGACATTTAATTTTGGTCAACTGAAAGCTAACATTGAAACATGCTTAATGACGACATTTAATTTTGGTCATCTGAAAGCTAACATTGAAACATGCTTAATGACGACATTTAATTTTGGTCAACTCAAACCTTACATTGAAACATGCTTAATGACGACATTTAATTTTGGTCAACTCAAACCTTACATTGAAACATGCTTAATGACGACATTTAATTTTGGTCAACTGAAAGCTAACATTGAAACATGCTTAATGACGACATTTAATTTTGGTCAACTGAAAGCTAACATTGAAACATGCTTAATGACGACATTTAATGTTGGTCAACTCAAACCTTACATTGAAACATGCTTAATGACGACATTTAATTTTGGTCAACTGAAAGCTAACATTGAAACATGCTTAATGACGACATTTAATATTGGCCAACTGAAAGCTAACATTGAAACATGCTTAATGACGACATTTAATTTTGGTCAACTCAAACCTTACATTGAAACATGCTTAATGACATTTAATTTTGGTCAACTGAACGCTAACATTGAAACATGCTTAATGACGACATTTAATTTTGGTTAACTGAACCCTAACATTGAAAAATGCTTAATGACGACATTTAATTTTGGTCAACTGAAAGCTAACATTGAAACATGCTTAATGACGACATTTAATGTTGGTCAACTGAAAGCTAACATTGAAACATGCTTAATGACGACATTTAATGTTGGTCAACTCAAACCTTACATTGAAACATGCTTAATGACGACATTTAATTTTGGTCAACTGAAAGCTAACATTGAAACATGCTTAATGACGACATTTAATATTGGCCAACTGAAAGCTAACATTGAAACATGCTTAATGACGACATTTAATTTTGGTCAACTCAAACCTTACATTGAAACATGCTTAATGACATTTAATTTTGGTCAACTGAACGCTAACATTGAAACATGCTTAATGACGACATTTAATTTTGGTCAACTCAAACCTTACATTGAAACATGCTTAATGACGACATTTAATTTTGGTCAACTGAAAGCTAACATTGAAACATGCTTAATGACGACATTTAATTTTGGTCAACTGAAAGCTAACATTGAAACATGCTTAATGACGACATTTAATGTTGGTCAACTCAAACCTTACATTGAAACATGCTTAATGACGACATTTAATTTTGGTCAACTGAAAGCTAACATTGAAACATGCTTAATGACGACATTTAATATTGGCCAACTGAAAGCTAACATTGAAACATGCTTAATGACGACATTTAATTTTGGTCAACTCAAACCTTACATTGAAACATGCTTAATGACATTTAATTTTGGTCAACTGAACGCTAACATTGAAACATGCTTAATGACGACATTTAATTTTGGTTAACTGAACCCTAACATTGAAAAATGCTTAATGACGACATTTAATTTTGGTCAACTGAAAGCTAACATTGAAACATGCTTAATGACGACATTTAATGTTGGTCAACTCAAACCTTACATTGAAACATGCTTAATGACGACATTTAATTTTGGTCAACTGAAAGCTAACATTGAAACATGCTTAATGACGACATTTAATATTGGCCAACTGAAAGCTAACATTGAAACATGCTTAATGACGACATTTAATTTTGGTCAACTCAAACCTTACATTGAAACATGCTTAATGACATTTAATTTTGGTCAACTGAACGCTAACATTGAAACATGCTTAATGACGACATTTAATTTTGGTTAACTGAACCCTAACATTGAAAAATGCTTAATGACGACATTTAATTTTGGTCAACTGAACGCTAACATTGAAACATGCTTAATGACGACATTTAATTTTGGTCAACTGAACACTAACATTGAAACATGCTTAATGACGACATTTAATTTTGGTCAACTGAACACTAACATTGAAACATGCTTAATGACGTTTAATCAACGTTGGCTTCTGACAGTTGTGTTCATTTCCCCACCACCAACGTTGTCTGAACTGACAACTATTTTGCATCGTTGTTTGAAAGCGTGTTTCAAAGGACGTTGCACGAAGGTGGTATGAAGGCGTGCTGGGCAGGAAGTGGGCGGTACCGGTGGTGGTGAAGCTGTAGCCGCGCTCGGTCAGGATCTTCATCATGTAGTCCGTCAGGTCTCTGCCCGCCAGGTCCAGACGCAGGATGGCGTGGGGAAGAGCGTAGCCCTCGTAGATTGGCACCGTGTGGCTAACACCGTCGCCGGAGTCCATCACGATGCCTGTTAGCACATTAGCACGTTAGCACGCCGCACGGACCCGCCGCTGGGGACGGCGGCTCACCTGTGGTGCGACCAGACGCGTACAGCGAGAGGACGGCCTGGATGGCCACGTACATGGCGGGCGTGTTGAAGGTCTCGAACATGATCTGCAAGGCGGCGCAGGTCAGCGGGGGGGGGGGGGGGGCGTGGTGGGCGGGGCCGAGAAACTCACCTGCGTCATCTTCTCCCGGTTGGCCTTAGGGTTGAGCGGCGCCTCGGTCAGCAGGACGGGGTGCTCCTCGGGGGCCACGCGCAGCTCGTTGTAGAAGGTGTGATGCCAGATCTAAGCCACAACACAGTGGGTAAGCCCCGCCCCTAAAAGGCGCCCCACCCGCCCAGGCGCTCACCTTCTCCATGTCGTCCCAGTTGGTGACGATGCCGTGCTCGATGGGGTACTTGAGGGACAGGATGCCCCTCTTGCTCTGAGCCTCGTCGCCCACGTAGGAGTCCTTCTGGCCCATGCCCACCATCACGCCCTGCGACACACACACACACACACGCCGTCACGCCTTCTCCCCGCCGGCCCCGCCCACCTACCTACCTGATGCCTGGGGCGGCCCACAATGGAGGGGAAGACCGCGCGGGGGGCGTCGTCCCCGGCAAAACCGGCCTTGCACATGCCGGAGCCATTGTCCACCACCAGGGCAGCCACGTCGTCTTCCATCTCTGGAAGGTCAAAGTTCAAATGATTGCAAGCCCCGCCCACATTTAATGGACTGTCACTCTTTCAGAATAGGAAATTAGCTCGTCCAGTTTATTTACATTTATGTATTTAATGGAAATCAGCTCATTTTATTTGTCATAAGAAAATAAACTTACATTTTTCTATCAAATAGGATCTTTATTTTTCTAAAACAAAGTAGAGGCACATTTATTCTTTCAAAATTTTTAATAAAGAAAAATTCTATATTTAATGCACACATTTTTTAAATTGAAATTAGCACATTTTTTGCACTTATTTTATTTGTTATATTATAAAGAAATGTGTTTGTTTATTTTAGCATCAAATAGGATCGTTATTTGATTTAGTTTACTAAAATAAATTGGTGCCTTTGTTATTTTTTGTAAAATAATTTCAGTTTTTTTCATAAAAAGTTTGTATTTAATTGGCAACTTTATATACTCATTTTATTTTATTTGTTATAAAATGTTTTATCAAATAGTATCTTTATTTTTCTAAATATTTAATAAAAAATGATTTTATGTATTTAATGAACACAATTTTTCGATTGAAATTGGCACATTTTATGCACTCATTTTATTTTATTAGTTACAAAATAAAAAATGGCTTGTTTTTTATTTTTGTATCAAATAGGATCATTTTAAGTGAAGTAATTGGCTCTTTATTCCATTTTTCAAAATAACCAATTTGCTTGTTTATTTTATGTGTTTGTGTAGATTTCTAAAATAAAATTGGCAATTTTTTGTTATTTAGTTATTAAAGAAATTGGCTTGTTAATTTTGTATCAAATAGGATCTATATTTCTTCAATATTATCTAAAACATAATTAGCTGCTTTTTTGCGTTTTTAAAATCCACTAATTTGTTGTAATTTTTCATTAAAAATTTGATTAATTCCAAACAAAGATGAATCACATTTTCATTTCTTTACACGCCCGAAAAGGAGTAGGAAGAAGCACATTTTATGCATTTAAATGCTCAACTTCCAGAATTAAATTAGCATATTTTCTGCACTTGTTTCATCATAAAATAAATATTTTTGTATCAGAGGATCCTTTTAGTGAAAATGAATTACTTTATAAAATAATTCGCTTGTTTATTTATTTATTTTTAATTAATTGCCACATTTACTGGCTCATTTTGGCTAATTGTATGCACATTATTAAAAAAAAATGGCTTAATTCTTTGTATTAAATTTTCTTCTTTATTCTATTCCTTTTTTTTTTAAACTAAATAATTTGCTAGCTTAGCATTTAAAAAAAAAAAATAATTCTCAATATTCTGCAGTTAAAGCTGGGCTACTAAAACTTAGTGTCACCAGGCAGAATTCAAACCAACTTATTTTCTAAAATAGCAGTTTATTTTTTGACATGTTAAAAAGCAAATCAAAATAAATACATTAATCTTGATAACATTAAGCAAAGTAGAAGTAATATTTCACAGTGAAAACACATCATGGCTTTTTTTCCATCTCCAAAAAAGGAGTGGCAGGAAGTGAAACTTATTTTAGACCTCAAATATTTTTCTTTGATCATTATCAGTACTTTATACAACATACCGGTCTTATTACAATATATCATCAATAATCTTTTTACCCACAAAAATACAATACATACAACAAGTACTTATTGATGGCAACACTCACCAAATTAAAATAATAAAACACTGATTGCTAATAAAAATAATTATTAATGTTCATGCACTTTTTTATTGCATTTGTTTGAATACATTTGCTTGTTGAATTCATTATAGCAATTTTTTTTTTTTAATGAATCAAATGAAGGCAAATTAAATAATTAAATTAAACAAAAAAAATGAAACAAGGCTGACTAATTTTTTAAAAAATTGCTCATTTAAATAATTATATATATATATATATATATATATATATATATATATATATATATATATATATATATATATATATATGTTAAATGTCATACTCTCAAGTGTCTGTGCATCAATGAATAAGTTTGTAAAGCAAAGATGAAATAAGTATTGAATAAAGAAGGATAATGTCGTTTTAGTTTCCTTGAGTCAGGATTGTTGCAACATTGTTCAAGTAGATCTACATACAGGAGGCGGCCATCTTGCACACGCACACGCACACACACACACACCTACACACTTACACACACCTACACACACACACGGTGTAAGGAAGGGTAATGTAAGTCCATACCATCTTATATCAACAATAACTATTTTGCCAAAATGGCCACCAAGAAGTGGGTGTTGGCTGAGTCGGCTGTCCCTAATGAAGTGACCGCGGAAAGGTCTTACCTGTGCAGGTGAGCGTCTGGGTGCAGCTGAGTGGGAATGTGGCAGCGCAGCTTTGGTTTTATTGACATGTGTGACACAGGTGTTGTCCATAAAAGGTAACATCCTCTCTGATTGGTGCACCTCTCTCAACACCTGGGAGCCCCTCCTCCAATTAGTGTGTGTGGGCGTGTGTGTGTGTGTGTGTGTGTGTGTGTGTGTGTGTGTGTGTGTGTGTGTGTGTGTGTGTGTGTGTGTGTGTGTGTGTGTGTGTGTGTGTGTGTGTGTGTACTTCACATACCGCCAAGAAGCTCCTGGGGCGAGTTGCGTTGCCAAATGTGAAAAAGTGCACTTCCTGTGTGTGTTGTTGTTGTCGTGGAGCCAACAGCCAATGGGAGGCCAGCATTTCTGGGCCGTATGCAAATGAGCGGCCTGACCAAGAAACGACAAGCAGAAAGGGAATAATCAACTGACCTCTGACCTCCGTGTGCTCACTTCCTGTCTCTGCAGGTCACAATGATGTATGTATGGGACTTTTATTTTGTAGGATCAGAGTCCTGAGGGGACGCCAGGAAGTCACAGAACCAGGTCAACTGGGGGGTTCACTGACAACCAGTTCTTCCACATTTTCACACACTCTCCCAATAACACACACACACACACACACACACACACACACACACACACACACACACACACACACACACACACACACACACACACACACAGACACACACAGACACACACACACACGTTCACTTTGGACATCAAATAATGATCATCCATGTTGTACTCAACACATGTGTTCCCTTTAAAAATAAAATAATTAGCATGTATAAAATATAGAATACATCATTATTAAATATGTTGCATAAAAGATTCAAATAATAACAAACATGTTTTATTCAACATACATGTTGTATTTGACAATACAATAATTAGCATGTTGGATTAAAACATAAAATAGATCATTATTAAATATGTTGTATTGAGAAATAAAACAATAATAAATATGTTGTATTCAACATACATGTTGTATTTAACAATGAAATAATTAACTTATTGTAATAAAACATGAAATAAATAATTCATAAATATGTTGTATTAAAAAGTATATATATATATATATATATATATATATATATATATATATATATATATATATATATATATATATATATATATATATATTTATATTTATATACAAAATGAAAGAATTAACAATTTGTATAAAAACATCTAAAATGAAATATAATGTATACAAAACTAAAATAATGAATACAAATAAAAACTTTCATAATAAATATATTGTATTACTAAAACAGTATTTAGATATTTTTTTTATCAAAAATACATATATGTATTAAGAAATAAAATAATGATAAATATGTTGTATTTAACAATAAAATAATTAACTTGTTGTTTTTAAAAATAAAATAGATCATTATTAAATATGTTGTGTTAAGAAATAAAATAATAATAAATATGTTGTATTCAACATACATGTTGTATTCAACAATGAAATAATTAACTTATTGTAATAAAACTTGAAATAAATAATTAATAAATATGTTGTATTAAAAAGTATATATATATATATATATATATATATATACAAAATGAAAGAATTAACAATTTGTATAAAAACATCTAAAATGAAATATAATGTATACAAAACTAAAATAATGAATACAAATAAAAACTTTCATAATAAATATATTGTATTACTAAAACAGTATTTAGATATTTTTTTTAATCAAAAATACATATATGTATTAAGAAATAAAATAATGATAAATATGTTGTATTTAACAATAAAATAATTAACTTGTTGTTTTTAAAAATAAAATAGATCATTATTAAATATGTTGTGTTAAGAAATAAAATAATAATAAATATGTTGTATTCAACATACATGTTGTATTTAACAATGAAATAATTAACTTATTGTAATAAAACTTGAAATAAATAATTAATAAATATGTTGTATTAAAAAGTATATATATATATATATATATATATATATATATATATATATACAAAATGAAAGAATTAACAATTTGTATAAAAACATCTAAAATAAAATATAATGTATACAAAACTAAAATAATGAATACAAATAAAAACTTTCATAATAAATATATTGTATTACTAAAACAGTATTTAGATATTTTTTTATCAAAAATACATATATGTATTAAGAAATAAAATAATGATAAATATGTTGTATTTAACACACATGTTGTATTTAACAATGAAATAATTAACTTGTTGTTTTTCAAACTAAAATAGATCATTATTAAATATGTTGTATTAAAAGATAAGATGATAATAAATATGTTGTATTCAACAGACGTCTTCGGTTAAAAAATAAAATAATTACCTTGTTGTTTAAATAATTATTAAACTTATTGTGTAAAAAGTAAAATAATGAATAAAAATGTTTCATTTTCTTCTAAAAGCTAAATAAATAAATATTTTTGATTAATAAAATGATTTGATGAAACTCCATTTTGTTTTCAAAATAAAACAATAAATACATCTCCTGTGTGAGTTTCTGTGATGTTGTTGTCCGGGGGATTCTAGGCCCCCTGCTAGGGTCTCCTAAGACAAACAGGTCCTAGGTGTAGGGTCTCCTAAGACAAACAGGTCTTAGGTGTAGGGTCTCCTAAGACAAACAGGTCCTAGGTGTAGGGTCTCCTATGACAAACAGGTCCTAGGTGTAGGGTCTCCTATGACAAACAGGTCCTAGGTGTAGGGTCTCCTAAGACAAACAGGTCCTAGGTGTAGGGTCTCCTAAGACAAACAGGTCCTAGGTGTAGGGTCTCCTAAGACAAACAGGTCCTAGGTGTAGGGTCTCCTATGACAAACAGGTCCTAGGTGTAGGGTCTCCTAAGACAAACAGGTCCTAGGTGTAGGGTCTCCTATGACAAACAGGTCCTAGGTGTAGGGTCTCCTAAGACAAACAGGTCCTAGGTGTAGGGTCTCCTAAGACAAACAGGTCCTAGGTGTAGGGTCTCCTAAGACAATGTGACATCACATGGACAAAGATAAGACCTGGAGGAAAGTTCTGTGGTCAGATGAAACAAAAAGTGAGCTGTTTGGTCACAATACCCAGCAATATGTTTGGTCACACCTGGGCATGAGTCTGGTTGACTTAACCAGAGGGTCCACGGTCACACCTGGGCATGAGTCTGGTTGACTTAACCAGAGGGTCCATGGTCACACCTGGGCATGAGTCTGGTTGACTTAACCAGAGGGTCCACGGTCACACCTGGGCATGAGTCTGGTTGACTTAACCAGAGGGTCCACGGTCACACCTGGGCATGAGTCTGGTTGACTTAACCAGAGGGTCCATGGTCACACCTGGGCATGAGTCTGGTTGACTTAACCAGAGGGTCCACGGTCACACCTGGGCATGAGTCTGGTTGACTTAACCAGAGGGTCCACGGTCACACCTGGGCATGAGTCTGGTTGACTTAACCAGAGGGTCCACGGTCACACCTGGGCATGAGTCTGGTTGACTTAACCAGAGGGTCCACGGTCACACCTGGGCATGAGTCTGGTTGACTTAACCAGAGGGTCCACGGTCACACCTGGGCATGAGTCTGGTTGACTTAACCAGAGGGTCCACGGTCACACCTGGGCATGAGTCTGGTTGACTTAACCAGAGGGTCCACGGTCACACCTGGGCATGAGTCTGGTTGACTTAACCAGAGGGTCCACGGTCACACCTGGGCATGAGTCTGGTTGACTTAACCAGAGGGTCCACGGTCACACCTGGGCATGAGTCTGGTTGACTTAACCAGAGGGTCCATGGTCACACCTGGGCATGAGTCTGGTTGACTTAACCAGAGGGTCCACGGTCACACCTGGGCATGAGTCTGGTTGACTTAACCAGAGGGTCCACGGTCACACCTGGGCATGAGTCTGGTTGACTTAACCAGAGGGTCCACGGTCACACCTGGGCATGAGTCTGGTTGACTTAACCAGAGGGTCCACGGTCACACCTGGGCATGAGTCTGGTTGACTTAACCAGAGGGTCCATGGTCACACCTGGGCATGAGTCTAGTGGACTTAACCAGAGGGTCCACGGTCACACCTGGGCATGAGTCTGGTTGACTTAACCAGAGGGTCCATGGTCACACCTGGGCATGAGTCTAGTGGACTTAACCAGAGGGTCCACGGTCACACCTGGGCATGAGTCTGGTTGACTTAACCAGAGGGTCCATGGTCACACCTGGGCATGAGGGTCCATGGTCACACCTGGGCATGAGGGTCCATGGTCACACCTGGGCATGAGGGTCCATGGTCACAGCTAAAAAAGCACTGCTAGGTGATTGACAGCTGGGGCACAAAGTGTCTTCTGGTAGACTCGCTGGGATCCGGTCTGACTGGGCCTGAGGCTGCAGGGAGAGAACATAGTCCACATTCTCCAGCTGGTTGAGACGTGTCTGATCCGAGGCCCCCGGACACGCAGCAACCTTCCAGAAGCTTCTCAAGTAGCGACCAAGAAGACTTCTTCTTCCAACTATATTCCTTGTCTTTAAGCTTCATGCAGATCCAGCAGAGGTGTACTTATTACACTCGCATGTACTATTCAGAGTCGGGGGCAGCACCACATATTCCCTCCTACTTAGGGGCTGTCAATAAATGACTATTGCCATGAAAATCATTTTGTTAAAAAATCTATAACCAGGTGAAAAGGTAAGTCCCGCCCTCGTAATATTGTGCACGCCCCTTTCTTTTCTATTTCCTCATTTATTGTATTTTATATACACATTTTTTATGTAAAAAAACAACAACAACCAAAAAACAAGGTTTTTTTTTCAATACCTTACATCTTAGTCCAAACTTCTTTCCCCAAGGGCCACATGTTGAAAAGTCAAAGTATGCAGGGGCCATTTTTACTTTATAAAGAACACCAAAATAAAATGCTAAAGCAGAATATATATATATATATATATATATATATATATATATATATATATATATATATGTATATATATTTCTCAAGAAAGGATGGGGCGAGGTACACCACTTTGTCCACAACTGCGTGAGCAAATTGTTGAACAGTTTAAGAACAAAGTTTCTCAAAGTGCAATTGCAAGAAATGTAGGGATTTCACCATCTACGCTCCATAATATCATCAAAAGGTTCAGAGAATGTGGAGAAATCACTGCAGGTAAGCAGCATGGCCGGAAACCAACATTGAATGAGCGTGACCTTCCATCCCTCAGACGGCACTGTATCAAAAAGCGACATCAATCTGTAAAGGATATCACCACATGGGCTCAGGAACACTCCAGAAAACCACTGTCACTAAATACAGTTGGTCGCTACATCTGTAAGTGCAAGTTAAAGCTCTACTATGCAAAGCCAAAGCCATTTATCAACAACACCCAGAAACTCCGCCGGCTTCTCTGGGCCCGAGATCATCTAAGATGGACTCATGCAAAGTGGTAAAGTGTTCTGTGGTCTGACGAGTCCACATTTCCATATGTTTTTGGTAATATTCGACATTGTGTCCTCCGGACCAAAGGGGAAGCGAACCATCCAGACTGTTATCCACGCAAAGTGTAAAAGGCAGCATGTGTGATGGTACCCAAGACATGGGTAACTTACACATCTGTGAAGGCACCATTAATGCTGAAAGGTACATACAGCTTTTGGAGGAACATATGTTGCCATCTAAGCGCCGTCTTTTTCATGGACGCCCCTGCTTATTTCAGCAAGATAATGCCAAGCCACATTCAGCACGTGTTACAATAGTGTGGCTTGGTAAAAAAAGAGTGCGGGTACTTTCCTGGCCCGCCTGCAGTCCAGACCTGTCTCCCATGGAAAATGTGTGAAGCCTAAAATAGCACAAGGGAGACCCCCGGACTGTTGAACATATTCAAGTCCTACAGAAAGCCACTACTACCAACCACTACTACGCAGTCTGATAGTTTATATATCAATGATGAAATCTTAACATTGCAACACATGCCAATACGGCCGGGTTAACTTATAAAGTGACATTTTAAAATTCCCGCCACACTTCCGCTTGAAAAACTCCTTTGGATATGATTTATGTGCGTGACGTCACAAAAGTAACGGAAGTGGTTGGACCCCATCGGACCCGATAGAAAAGCCTCTTGTTTTCTGCGACAAAATTCCACAGTATTCTGGACATCTGTGTTGGTGAATCTTTTGAGACTGCAAAGAAGAACGTTGTAGGTGGGATGGATCGGTGTATTAGCGGCTAAGTACAATACTGTAATATCTGTGATATTTGCATTAGTGTACTGTGTCTTTAAGGGTTTGGGGAACGCGCATGTGCGAGTGAGTTGGCGGAGAACTTGAGTGTGTGAGCGTGAGTTGTGGCTAACAGCAGCTGGTGTATGTGTGTGCGTTACTTTTTGAACTACAACCAGTTACCGCTTGTTAATAAAGCGATTGAGCAGCGCTTCCTCGTCTGTGTGACTCCTTCTCCACTGCGGGGCATTACAATACTTACAGCAACACAACAAGGACTACTTACCCTGATAGCAGACGCCTAGCCCATGCTTGCCGCCAAACCCACGGGTGAAGTCCTTCGTCATGCCGTCAATCGCTGGAACGCAGGTGAGCACGGCTGTTGATGGCTTTCTATCTTCATTTGAGAACGATGCTACGCGCTAGCTCAGTAGCTAAGTGTGTCACCGATGTATTGTCGTGGAGATAAAAGTCACTTTAAATGTCCATTTCGTGTGCTCGACTCTCATTTTCAAGAGGATATAGTATCCCAGGTGGTTTAAAATACAAATCCGTGATCCACAATAGAAAAAGGAGAGAGTGTGGAATCCAATGAGCCAGCTTGTAACTAAGTTACGGTCAGAGCGAAAAAAGATACGTCCTGCACTGCACTCTAGTCCTTCACACTCACGTTCCTCATCCACGAATCTTTCATCCTGGCTCAAATTAATGGGGTAATCGTCGCTTTCTCGGTCCGGATCTCTCTCGCTCCATTGTAAACAACGGGGAATTGTGAGGAATACTAGCTCCTGTGACGTCACGCTACTTCCGCTACAGGCAAGGCTTTTTTTTATCAGCGAGCAAAAGTTGCCAACTTTATCGTCGATTTTCTCTACTAAATCCTTTCAGCAAAAATATGGCAATATCGCCAAATGATCAAGTATGACACATAGAATGGATCTACTATCCCCGTTGAAATTTAAAAAATGTCATTTCAGTAGGCCTTTAAGTGTACATCAAGCAAGAATGGGACATAATTCCACTTCAAAAATGTGTCTCCTCACTTCCCAAACCTTTACTGAGTGTTGTTCAAAGGAAAGGCCATGTAACACAGTGGTGAACATGCCCTTTCACAACTACTTTGGCACGTGTTGCAGCCATGACATTCTAAGTTAATGATTATTTGCAAAAAATAAATAAAGTTTATGAGTTTGAACATGAAATATGTTGTCTTTGTAGCATATTCAACTGAATATGGCTTGAAAAGGATTTGCAAATCATTGTATTCTGTTTATATTTACATCTAACACCATTTCCATCCATCTCACTGTCACCTTGTTTTTATACACTTCATTTTAATGTTTTGATTGTGTACGGTGTCCTTCAGTGCCCAGAAAGGCGCTTTATAGGTCAAATGTATTATTATTATTAATATTATTATCTTTGTTTTTCACCCCCCCCCCCCCCCCCCCTCCCATTGGATACATCTTTTTTTTTCATGCCATCCCCCCCCTTGGGGACATCATTTATTTAATGCCCCCCCCTTGGGGACATCATTTATTTAATGCCCCCCCCCCTTGGGGACATTTGTTTACCCCCCATGGGGACATTCATTGTTTTCACGCCCCCCCCCAATGTAAATGTGAGTGTGTTTCAGGGCCCCCATGAGGACCTACATGAGTATCTAACTGGAGGCTTGTGCCCCCCCAGGATGATATATAAACAATACACATGCCCCCCCCCCCCCAGGATGATATATAAACAATACAAAACTGAGAAAAAAGAACTTTTATTGTTGTATCATCAACAGGAAGTTCACACGCTCATCTCCTCTTTGATGTCACCTGTAACACAACACCTGGGGTCAAAGTTCACACCCTTCATAGTGCGTGTGTGTGTGTGTGTGTGTGTGTGTGTGTGTGCGTGTGTGTGTGTGTGTGTGTGTGTGTGTGTGTGTGTGTGTGTGTGTGTGTGTGCGTACAGTCAGCTTTGGCGGGGGCAGGTGGGCTGCTGGGCAGGACAACACAGGTGTAAGACACCTCCAGGTAGCGGGTGGTCTCCTTGCAGGGATATTCTCCAAACACCACCTCAGTGACAGGAACCTCACACGTGCGCCTGTTGCCACACCTGCACACACACACACACACACACACACACACACACACACACACACACACACACATCAGCACCACTTCCTGTCCAGCAAAGGCCCCGCCCACTCTTACAGGTCCTCCACCACCATGTCCGCCCAGGGGAAGGAGCAGAAGGTGTCAGGCCCGTCGTCGGGGTGATGCTTGCCCTCGCCACACCGCGTGCCCACGCCCACTTTGTACAGGATGTGATGCAACTTCATCTTGCTGCCCACCTCTGCACACACACACACACACACACACACACACACACACACACACACACACACTGACGTCAGTCTTGACCTTCATACATAAGAGTGTGTGTGTGTGTGTGTGTGTGTGTGTGTGTGTGTGTGTGTGTGTGTGTGTGTGTGTGTGTGTGTGTGTGTGTGTGGTCGTACCACATGACATCACTGCTGTGTCGTTGTGACAGGCGTAGACGACCACGCCCTCTGTTGACACATCATCAACATTAGCATGTATAAAGTGTTAGCATGTATAAAGTGTTAGCATGTATAAATAGTTTGCATATATAAAGTGTTTATATATAAACATTGCAGGGAACATAAACATAAAACATCTTTACATAAACTGTTAGCATGTATCAATTGCTTGCATGCAAAAACTGTTAGCATGCATAAACTGTTAGCACATAAAAACTGTTGGCATTATGAACACACAAACTGTTAGCATTAGTTTAAAAAAATGTACCATTTACAATTTTTTTTACTGTTTGTGTTTAGTTCAGCTGTGCAAACTTGAAGTGCGGCCATTTTGATTCATTTTTATTTGAACTATAGCATGGACAAACTGTTAGCATGGACAAACTGTTAGCATGGATAAATTGTTAACATGCATAAACACTTAGCGTGCATAAACTGTTAGCATGTATAAATTGTTAACATGCATAAACACTTAGCGTGCATAAACTGTTAACATGGACAAACTGTTAGCATGTATAAATTGTTAACATGCATAAACACTTAGCGTGCATAAACTGTTAGCATGGACATACTTTTAGCGCACATGTACTGTTAGCATGTATAAACTGTTAGCATGCACAAACTGTTAGCGTTAGCTAAAAAAAAAAAGACCTTTAACAGGTTTTTTACGGTTTGTGTTCATTCCAGGTGTGCAAACTTGAAGTGCAGCCATTTTGATTCATTTTGAAGATGCTAAAAATGGTGTGCTACGCTAGCATCTTGGTGTTTATTTTATGAGTCATTTGATGTGGTGGTCCGTGAAGAAGAATACAAATGGTAGCACTTTGCTTGAGGAGTGGTAACTTACCAGTGGTGTGAGATAGCAGGTAGAATGACTTACCAGTGGTATGAGATAGCAGGTAGAATGACTTACCAGTGGTGTGAGATAGCAGGTAGAGCGTGGCCGCCACTAAAAGAGACCAAAAGATGGCAGAAGTTGACGAGAACATCTTTCATACTTTCTCGTCTTCCTTTGTGACTCACATGTGAAGGTTAGCATCCTGAGAAGGTTCATGATGATGTTCTCCACCAGCACCAGTGAAGGTTAGCGTCTGGGCCGCGCTGCTATTTAAAGACCCGAGACAAGCACAAACATGTCCCGCCCCCAGCAGGAAGTGGGCCCCTTTGTCCAGGTGGGACCAACGTGTCAGAAACTGTACCGTAATTCTTACCTTTAGCAACTGTACCATAAATCTTACCTTTAGCCTTCTTCTGCTTCAAGTCTACTCGCTAACAACAACTATTCACCTGGAAGGAGCACTAGCGCATATAAACTCTCAGCTGTTAGCATGAACAAACTGTAAACATGTATATACTGTTAGCGTGAATAGTTGTTAGCATGTATAAACTGTTACCATGAATAAATTCTTAGCACAAATAAGTGGTTAGCTTGCATAAACTGTTAGCATACATAAACTGTTAGCATGCATAACTTGTTCGCATGAATAAGTTGTTAGCATGTATAAAGTGTTAGCATGAATAAGTTGTGAGCATGTATACACTGTTGGCATGTATAAAGTGTTAGCATGTATAAACTGTTAGCATGAATAAAATGTTAGCATGTATAGACTGTTAGTATACATAAAATGTTACCATGAATAAGTAGTTAGCATGTATAAACTGCTAACATGCATAAAATGTTACCATGAATAAGTTGTTAGCATGTATAAACTGCTAACATGCATAAAATGTTACCATGAATAAGTTGTTAGCATGTATAAACTGCTAACATGCATAAAATGTTACCATGAATAAGTTGTTAGCATGTATAAATAGGGATGATGTTCGAAACCGGTTCTCCCGGTTGTTCGATAAGAAAAGAACCGATTCCATGGACTCGAATCCCTTTTTGAGAACCGGTTCCCGTTACCGAGGCCACTATAGTAAAGAAAAAGAGTTGGTTCTTTAGTCGAATCCCTGGGAACGAATCCCGTCCCACAGGAAATGCCCTGTGGCACGTCCCAGAAAATGACGTAGCTCAGTCATTAGGCGGCAGATACAGAAGCAGCAACAAGATTTATTATATTTATACTTTTTTGTATTCTATTTTAGTTACTTTGAATTTACAACCCCCTGGCGCTGTTTTGCACTGTTTTTGTACTGTTTTTGTTTCTCGTCTGTTTGTAATTGAAATTTATAAATAAAGGTTTAAAAAAATAAAAATAAAAGAAGCAGCCAGAATGGTATGGCTTCATTTTACAACAAAATAGGAGGAGGACACAGCTTTCTGCAATTATTGCCAGGCTTGGCTCTCATGTAAGGAGGAAGCACAACAAGCATGATGCAACATGTTCAGGCTGCACATTACCTGAAGGTTCCAGAACCGTGTGGTGGAGAAGCGGAGGCAGAGATGACGAAGCACGCTCCTCTTCCTCTGCTTCAACCTGCAGTTCCAGTGAGAGTGCTGGTGAGTAACTAATGGTAACTCTTCATTTCCATATCTGCTCACTCGTAGTCTTTAGGCTACAATAAGGTTAGCTCTTATGTCAACCAGGACTGCAGTGATGCTAGCTAGATTACCTAAGCATAGTCAGTGGCTAACGCTAACGTTAGCCTTTTTGTACGTGTCTGATAACGTTAACGTGATCTTGTAGCCTACACCATTGGCGTTGTTAGGCCAATTTTAGGGGGGGCTCAAGCCCCCCTAAAATATTCTCAAGCCCCCCCTAAAATATTCTTAAGCCCCCCTAAATAATTTGGTGTTATATACATACTTGCCAACCCTCACCAATTTTCCGGGAGACTCCCGAAATTCAGCGCCTCTCCCGAAAACCTCCCCGGGACAAATATTCTCCCGAAAATCTCCCGATTTTCATGTCACCCCCAATTGGGTACTTCATTTTTTTTCATGTGTCCCCCCCATTGGGTACTTCATTTTTTTTCATGTGTCCCCCCAATTGGGTACTTCATTTTTTTTCATGTGTCCCCCCATTGGGTACTTCATTTTTTTCATGTGTCCCCCCCATTGGGTACTTCATTTTTTTTCATGTGTCCCCCCCATTGGGTACATCATTTTTTCATGTGTCCCCCCCATTGGGTACATCATTTTTTTTCATGTGTCCCCCCCATTGGGTACTTCATTTTTTCATGTGTCCCCCCCATTGGGTACATCATTTTTTTTCATGTGTCACCCCAATTGGGTACTTCATTTTTTTTCATGTGTCCCCCCCATTGGGTACTTCATTTTTTTCATGTGTCCCCCCCATTGGGTACTTCATTTTTTTTCATGTGTCCCCCCCATTGGGTACTTCATTTTTTCATGTGTCCCCCCCATTGGGTACTTCATTTTTTTTCATGTGTCCCCCCAATTGGGTACTTCATTTTTTTTCATGTGTCCCCCCCATTGGGTACTTCATTTTTTCATGTGTCCCCCCCATTGGGTACTTCATTTTTTTTCATGTGTCCCCCCCATTGGGTACTTCATTTTTTCATGTGTCCCCCCCATTAGGTACTTCATTTTTTTTCATGTGTCCCCCCAATTGGGTACTTCATTTTTTTTCATGTGTCCCCCCCATTGGGTACTTCATTTTTTCATGTGTCCCCCCCATTGGGTACTTCATTTTTTTTCATGTGTCCCCCCAATTGGGTACTTCATTTTTTTTCATGTGTCCCCCCCATTGGGTACATCATTTTTTTTCATGTGTCCCCCCCATTGGGTACTTCATTTTTTTTCATGTGTCCCCCCAATTGGGTACTTCATTTTTTTTCATGTGTCCCCCCCATTGGGTACTTCATTTTTTCATGTGTCCCCCCCATTGGGTACTTCATTTTTTTTCATGTGTCCCCCCAATTGGGTACTTCATTTTTTTTCATGTGTCCCCCCCATTGGGTACTTCATTTTTTTTCATGTGTCCCCCCCATTGGGTACTTCATTTTTTCATGTGTCCCCCCCATTGGGTACTTCATTTTTTTTCATGTGTCCCCCCAATTGGGTACTTCATTTTTTTTCATGTGTCCCCCCCATTGGGTACTTCATTTTTTCATGTGTCCCCCCCATTGGGTACTTCATTTTTTTTCATGTGTCCCCCCAATTGGGTACTTCATTTTTTTTCATGCCCCCCCCCCCATTGGGTACATCATTTTTTTTCATGTGTCCCCCCATTGGGTACATCATTTTTTTCATGCCCCCCCCCCCATTGGGTACATCATTTTTTTTCATGTGTCCCCCCCATTGGGAACA